>NW_016819103.1:1052244-1062110 GCF_001698545.2 Rhinopithecus bieti
CTTCCTTCCTTCCTTCCTTCCTTCCTTCCTTCCTTCCTTCCTTCCAACTAAGTCTTGCTCTGTCACCCAGGCTGGAGTACAATCTAGGCTCACTGCAACCTCCACCATCCAGGTTCAAGTGATTCTCCTGCCTCAGCCTCCCGAGTAGCTGAGATTACAGGTGCCTGCCACCACACCCGGCTAAGTTTTATATCTTTAGTAGGGATGGGGTTTCACTATGTTGGCCAGGCTGGTCTCAAACTCCTGACCTCAAGTGATCTGTGCTGCCTTGGCCTCCCAAAGTGCTAGGATTACAGGCATGAGCCACCGCTCCCAGCCTGTTTAAACGTTTTATGGTTGATGGATGTAGGGTATTTCTAGGTTTCACACCTGCAAACAATGCTATCATGAGCATCCTTGTACATTTTTTGTGCATGAACAAGTATTGCTATAAGATAGATTCCTAGAAGGGGAATTGCTGGGTCAGAATGTCAGCACACTGCTAAATTCCCCTCCAAAAGTTGGTGCCAATTCGCACACCCACCAGCAGAGTTCAGCCCTTGATAGAAATAAAGATTCTGCAATGTTTCTCCATTTGTCTCCCTTACAGGCGTTCACACCCAATTATCAGCAGTTTTCATGTTCACAAACAGTTTTCTTCCTGCAATGCAAAACCACCAGCTGGAAGGTTCCATCACATTCCTGTTTGCATTTTGCTTTTCTCCAGGAAGAGGCAGAAGCGATGTAGCCAGGGACACATTTGTATTCTTCAGTAGAAATCTCCCTGCTCCTGGCCCTTCATCCACTGTCTTTTAAATTACTATGGTTTATGAAATTAGAGGCTATTAGGAAGCCCCAGTGTTCTATATAATCGCTTTAGGGTTCTGTTGGAAAGCTTATACCAATGAAATAAACATGTTAGAGAGCCACTTACAAATACAGATAAATGCCTGGTTACTCGAGTGAATATTGGACCTCATTCTTCTGATTTATCTAGCAGTTGTCTTTGTATTCCTTAATAATGACCTTGTTAGGCTAACTTTCACTAGGAGAAGGTTCATCTAATCTGTCTAATCCATTTTTTCAAAAAGCCCTCTTAAAAATTGTCTATAGCTTTAATGCTTTTTTTTTTTTTCCTAATCAGTGTTTAAGTACAGGAGAGAAGAATGTTTGGGAAAAGAAAAATCCAGACTCTTTGATGTGGGATTCCTCAGAGCATTAATATATTAATAAGCATTGTGAATCTCCAAGAGAGAAGCAGAACATGTAGCATTTTCCAATCTCCCAGACTAGGTTTTCCTCCATCCCCTACTCCCTCCACCTTCTCTCTCCGTGTCTTCTGGGATTCATATTCTGTGGCATAAATTTAGGAAGTGCTGGTGCCAAGCACCGCCTTGCTGTCCCAGAAACATCTCAGTGTCCCAAACCAATCAAGACTAATTTTCACGGATCTCTTTTGCCTGAAGGCACCAGGGAATCCTATAGCCTAAGAGAGAGATTGAGAAATTTCTCAACACATGAATTACAATTATAACTTGTGGGTGTAAAAAGCCAAGAATTTCTATGCTTTGGACTCTGAGGATGTCTTTGTTCAGACCCAGAACTGACAAAACTCTAGGTATAATCTTCCTAGACTTACTTCCTAGAAAGTGTTTAGAATGACACTTTCCAAACCTCCAGGGTCTGAATATGTAACCCTTTTGTGAAGTTCTAATTAGGGAAAAGGAGTTAGGCTGTTGGGAGCATGGGAAAGCAAAGAGAGAAAGCAGACAAGCTATGAGTCTGCCTTTCTTTGTGGTCCAGGACACGTAGCCCTCCTGTGCCCAACTTATCACCAGACACCTGCAAGTTAGCTCACTGTAACTTTGGCGTTATCAATACTGCACAAAGCCCTTTTCAGTACACAGCAAAGAACCATCCTATAAAATCTCCAGCAAGTCTTTGTTTCCTTGCAGTCAGCTTCTCTCATGTTGATTCTGCCTGTTGCTCCCTTGCAATGTACTTTCAAACTTTCTCTAATAAATCTGCCTTTCTTTACCTACAACTGTCTTGATAAAGTCTTCTTACCCCCATGCCACTAGCTCAGATAGTTGCCACTTACCCATGAAACCTTTCACCTGGGTGAATTCTTCTCTTTTTGGGGTCCCAAAATATCTTGAGCTTCCTGGGCCTGTTAGGAAGTGACATTCTTTACTTACCACAGATCAGGAACCTTGTAAAGAAACTATGTAGACAAGGTACCAGGCCAATCTTTTGTTTGTTTGTTTGAGACAGGGCCTCCCTCTGTTGTACAGGCTGAGTGCAGTGGTGGTCATAGCTCACTACAGCCTTGAACTCCTAGGCTCAAGCATTTCTCTGCCTCAATCTCTCAAGCAGGTGGGACTAAACATGTATGCCACCACTCCTGGCTTTTTTTTTTTTTTTTTTTTTTTTTGTCGAGACAAGGTCTTGCCATGTTGCCCAGGCTGATCTTGAACACCTGGCCTCAAGTGATCCTCCCATTTTGGCCTTTGAAAGTGCTGGGATTACAGGTGTGAGCCATCATGCCTGACCTAGGCCAGTCTTTTCAAGGGGCTTTTTATTGGCTCTGTGAAGTCAATGTCAATTCCTCAACATAGTCTGGTCATATCTGAAAATAGATCATTCCAGTCAAAGCCTTGGTAACATAACCAGTGTCTCTAATTGTGTCATGTTACAAAAGAAAACAGATTCTTACTGAACTTATATAAATAACTATATTGTCATAAATTAAGAATACTCACAAATAGTTTCTAAATTCCAAATAAAACAGGTAAAGAGAAAGATAACTATTTTAAATTTTGCTGACAAAAGTATACTTTACCCAATTTGTTATAAGCTATGAATAGCTAAAACAAAAAGTTTTTTGACTCTGAAAACAAAATATTAAAAGGATTAGCAATGTTTTTTTAAAAAAGGCTGTGAAAAAATAAGTTTAGTCTTTTATTAGTTTAGTTCAATGTAATTAACCTTGTTCTGCTTGATGTTGAGTTAGTAATCTCTATAAACACATCAGCCTTTTAGAGTCCTGGAAGTTCTTTCCTAGTCTTTTGGTATGATAGCTAAAGTAATCAGAAACCTATATTTAAAAGTCTGTGGCAGAGCGTTTTCTATGATTTTTTTAAAAGAAGCACATTTTGGACTGTAGCTGATCATAAACCACTTTTTGAGGAGAATCAAAGTAAAACAGTAATTGTGGATAGGAAAGACAACATTCATGGTTAAAGACACAATTGTCAAGGAAATTTGATTGTTTTTGTGGCATACTGCAATTAAGCATAACAATCAGAATTATTCCTAATGACAAATACTAAGACATTTCAGAATTTTAGGAATCGTAAACAACTTTGAAACATGTATTAATAGCACACATATATAAATACAACCCAGAGAAAGTTGAACAGCATTTTCTTTTTTTTTTTTTTTTTGAGACAGAGTCTTGCTCTCTCACCCAGGCTAGAATGCAGTGGCACGATCTTGGCTCACTGCAACCTCTGCCTCCTAGGTGCAAGCAATTCTCCTGACTCAACCTCCCCCCATAGTTTGGATTACAGATGTGCACCACCACACCTGGCTAATTTTTGTATTTTTAGTAGAGATTGGGTTTTGGCATGTTGGTCAGTCTGGTCTCAAACTCCTGACCCCAAGTCATCCACCCACCTCGGCCTCCCAAAATGCTGGGATTACAGGTGTGAGCCACTGTGCCTGGCCACTTGTATGATTTAACATACCAAATAAGCTTAATATGTCTCTCTTGGACTTCCAGGGGCCCTAATATCCGAAAGGTTAGTTTGAGGTCAAAAAGATTGAATTTAGAATTCACTGCTGCAAGGGAGGTGGGGCTGGAGATATGCTCTATAAAAACTCTTGAACAACAGATTTGATGAGCTTCTAGGTTGGCAAACACATCAAGATGCTGGAAGGGTGGTGTGCCGGGAGAGGACATGTAAGCCTCACATTCCTTTCTCATACTTTGCCCTGTGTACCTCTTCATCTTGCTGGTAAGTGTTGTTTCCTTGAGTTCTGTGAGCTGTTATTGCAAAATATTAAGCTGGAGGAGAGGGTCATGGGAGCCTTTGATTTGTAGCCAAATTAGACAGAAAAGTGGATAACCTGGAGACCCACTATTCGCAATTGGCATCTAAAGTTGGGGAGGTACAGTTTTGTGAGACTGAACCCTTAACCTGAGGGGTCTGTGCTAACTCCAAGTAGTTAGCATCAGAATTGAATTAAATTGTAGAATACTCAGCTAGTGTCTGGAGAATTGGAGAATTGTTGGTTGGCATTGGAAAACACCCTAGACACCTCTCTGTTAGTAGCTTCTATTTATGAAACACCGAAGTCCTATGAGAGAAGTACCATTATTATAATATTATTTCTGCTTTTAAATTATGTAACAAGATAGACTTTCTGTTGATGTATATAGTTCTGTGAATTTTAATGCATGTAGATTCATGTGAATACCGCTACAATCAGGGTATGAAACAATTCCTTCACCCTCCCCAAAACCTCCCTGTGTTAGCCTTTTGTAGTCCCATCCTCCCTCCCATGCCCCAACCCCAGGCAACCATTGATCTTGACACTATAGTTCTGTCCTTTGTGGAATGTCATAGAATATGTAACCTTTTGAGTCTGGCTTTTGTCATTCAACATAATGCTTTTGAGATTCATTTAAGTTGCTGCATGCATCAATAGTTTATTCCTTTTTATTGCTGCATAGTTTTCCATTGTATTGCTGTACCAGTTTGTCTATCTCTTCACTTGCTGAAGGACGTTTGGGTTGTTTCCAGTTTTTGGTGGTTATGAATAGGGCCACTATAAACATTCATGGATTTTATTTATTTGTTTTGTTTTTTGTTTTTTGAGATAGAGTCTTGCTCTGTTGCCCAGGCTGGAGTGCAGTTTGGCTCACTGCAACCTCTGCCTCCCGGATTCAAGCAATTCTCCTGTCTCAGCCTCCTGAGTAGAGTACCTGGGATGACAGGCGTGTGCCACCACACCTAGCTAATTTTTGTACTTTTTATTTTTTTAGTAGTAGAGATGGGGTTTCACCATGTTAGCCAGGCTCATCTCAAACTCCTGACCTCAAGTGATCCGCCCACCTTGGCCTCCCAAAGTGTTGGGATTACAGACATGAACCACCATGTCCGGCCAAATGGTTTTGATTTTTAATTTTTTTTCTGATGCAGAGTCTCACTCTGTCACCCAGGCTGGAGTGTAGTTGCACGATCTCAGCTCTCTGCAACCTCTGCCTCCCGGGTTCAAGCGATTCTCTTGCCTCAGCCTCCTGAGTAGCTGGGATTACAGGCGTGTGCCACCACACCTGGCAAATTTTTGTATTTTTAGTAGAGATGGGGTTTCATCGTGTTGGTCAGGCTGGTCTCGAACTCCTGACCTCATGATCTGTCCACCTCAGCCTCCCAAAGTGCTGGGATTACAGGCGTGAGCCACTATGCCTGGCCACCAGATGATTTTTTAAATAAACATAGAATTTCATTTCTCCAGGGTAAATATCTAGGATTTGGGTGCGGGACCATTTGGCACATATTTAATTTTATGAGAAACCAACGAACTGCTTTCTGGCATGGCTGACCGTTTTGCATTTCCAGCAGCGGTAGCTGAGCGTTCCAGTTGCCCTGCAGCCTCCCCAGTATTTGCCTTTGTCAGTTATTTTCGCCATTCTAATAGGTGGAATCTCATGGTGGCTTTAACTTGCATTTCCTTAACAGTTGCTAATGTCGAACATCTTTTCATGTGCTTATTGGCTGTCTGTATATTCACCTTGGTGAAGTGTCTGTTCATATCTTTTGCTCATTTTGTTGTTGTCAGTCAGGATTGTTTGTTTTCTTGATGTTGAGTTTTGGGAGTTTTTTATTCTTGATACCAATTCTTTGGCAGATATGTTGTTTACAAATACTTTCTCCCACTCTGTAGCCAATATTTTCATTCTCTTGACAATGTCTGTCACAGAGCAAACATGCATTTTTAATTTTCATTAGGTCCAATTTATCAACAGGAGATAAATTTGCCTGCTAATGACCATGCTTTTTGTGTCATCTCTATGCACTCCCTGCCTAACTGTAGATCACAAATTTTTTCTCCCGTATGTTCTTAAAACTATAATTTTAGGTTTTGCAAACTAACCTATGATCCATTTTGAATTAATTTTTGTATAGGCTGTGTAGTTTAGGTTGTAATATAGGTTGTGCAGTTTAGGTTGAGGCTCATTTTTTTTGCAAATGGATAATTTTTCCAGCACCATTTATTGAAAAGTTAGTCATTCTCCATTGAATTGCCTTCATATCTTTGTGAGAAATCAATTGGTCATATTTTGTGTGGGTGTGTTTCTGGACTCTCTATTCTGTTCCATTGATTTATATTTCTGTCCCCCAACCAGTACTACACCGTCTAGATTAATGAAGATTTATAATGTCTTAAAATTCAGTAGTCTTAAAATTGATATTGCTTCTATTTTATTATTTTTCTGATCCGTAGTCAGACGCGTTATCCATTGCGCCACTGGCTGCGAGCTATTTTATTATTTTTCAAAATTGTTTTGTATTCGCGTTCTTTTGCCTTTCCCATATTTCATTTTATTTTTAATGATGTTATAATTTTTTATTCATTTTATTTTTTTAGAGATGAGGTCTTGCTCTGTTGCTTAGACTAGAATTCAGAGGTGTGATCGTAGCTCAGAGCAATCTCAAACTCCAGGACTCAAGTGATCCTCTTGCTTCAGCCTCTCCCCACTCCCTTTAAAAAAAAAAAAAGAATCAGCTTGTATATATTGTCAATAATCCCTCTGGGATTTTTACTGGAATAATGTTAAATCTATAGACAAATATGAAGAGAATTTACTTCTTTACTATATTGGGTCTTCTAATCCATAAAGATGGTGTATCAGTCTCTCCATCTATTTAGATTTCTTTTGGAGTTGCTTTCTTTTAACACTTTAAATCCCTCATTCCACTTTCTTCTTGTTTGCCTAATTTCTGACAAGATATCAGCTATAATTTTATCCTTGTTCCCTTATAGTTAGGTGTTCTCTCACCCACTCTCCAGCTTCTTTTAAGAGTTTTCTGTCATTGGACTGTTGTCTTAGTTTGGAAGATTCTCAGCCATTATTATAATATGTATTATTTTTTGCAGTCAAAACAATTTTTAAAGAAACATACTATAAATAAGTCATTGTCTGCCCAGCTGTGTTCAAACCATTACACAACTTTTTTCTTTTTCTACCATTCACAGTGACGTATTGATAGAGAATACTTCACTCACTGTCCCAATCCTGGATGTCCTTTCTAGCCTCCGACTTGACCCAAACTTCCTATTGAAGGTAGGAAAGACTCAACTTTCCAGAAGCAGAGCCAGCTTTCCAACCTCCTGGAACAGGTGCTAGTTGTTGTCTTGGAGAAATCTTGTGTAATGAATATTTCATTTTGAAACCATAGTGAATCATAATTGATATCTCTCTTTTTTTATTTTCTCAATGAGTTTCAGATGCTATTCTGTGATAGATTCACAGGTCTATTTTTAAGCAGTAAATTTTGAGTGAAAATCTTCTATATTGTCTGAATCGTACCTACTTCCCATAGGAATAATACTTTTTCTGCCTTACTATAGCCAATTGAGAATTTAGGCTCTAAATGTAAGATAATAGCTCTGTTTCACATTTATTGTCTGTCTGTTTTTGATGAAGCTGTGGTATTAACAACTAAAAGATGATAATTTGGGGAAAAATCTAGAGGTTTTTTTTCCTAAATTACAAGCGGGAAAATTGAGTGAGAGAAGTGATTTTTTTCTAATTTTACCTAACAGTTCAGTACAAGTTGAGGTAGTGACATGAAAACTTATTAAGTCTTTGTGCTTTTAATTTTTAGGTTCGCCAGTTGGTGATGGATAAATTGTCATCTATCAGATTGGAGGATTTACCTGTGACAATAAGTTCATTCTTCGTTCCCATCACACCTAGATAAAGGGACTTAAATTAATAAGTCCCAATTGCTCTTCTCTGTCCCCAGACTAACCGAGGATACTGACTAACCCAGATAGCATTCAGCGAAGAGAATGGAGCTATTCAACAGATTCATTACTCTATATAAGCTGCTATAAGTTACATTTAACTCTTTCTGTGTAGTACCTCACAGAATTCTGAAATTTTGGGTCTGACATTCTATGACATTGCATTAGCTATTCTAATCAACGCTGTATTTCAGAATGTCTTGTCCAACGTTTAAAATTTTTTCTTCCTCAGTCTTTCAGGAGATTGTCATGGCTGAGAGACTGGACTGTACCTACCCACTAGGAATGAGCAGAAAAGCATATTAAAACTAATATTTACTTTCTGCAGGTAATTTCTAAGCTTTGGGAGAAGCTGGATCTGCAACATTGTGTTTTGCCATCATGGTTGCAGGCTTCCCAAGTAAAGTTGAAAAGTAAAGGATGGGCAAGGTAAAGAGCTCATGGATAATTGCCACCTTTTTCTCACATAGGATGTCACAATTTTCTGACATCCCAAAGTCAGAGTTAGAGCTTAATACTTACAACTACAAATAATGGTACTATTATGACATTTACATCTAGTATTGTACAGTGTTTCAAATTACATATATGTGTGTGAGTATGTATGTGTTTATATGTTTTCTTAGTCATTCAGATCAATCCCAGACAGACTACAGTGCAAGTTTATGAGCCATCTTATATGTGAGGTTGTCATTTGCTCCAGGGTACATGGCTACTAAGCAGGAACTCAGGTCTTGTAAGTTCTTTTCTGGTAGGTAAGAGTAATTTTTTTTCTTCTTTGATACTTGTAGTTCCTCAGCAAATCAAGAAAGCAGCATCAGAGCTGTATTATTCTCCTCTTTGATGTAATAAAGTCAGCTATTAGATATGAGAAAACCATTTCAGAAGCCTGGATTAAGGTGAGATCTTTGGAACTTTGATTATCAAGGAGGAAATGAGTGGCAATTAGTGACAGATGTATAACTGAGGTAGATTGAAATAAAAATCTCAAAAGTCATTCGAGTGGAAATGATAGCTCATGGTTGCCATATGGACACGTTGACTCTTGGATGACATAAGGGCTTGCTGAGTAAGGTGAAGCGTGTTTCGCTGATGTGTCGTAATGTTTTTGTGACCGTCTCTTGCTTTTTCAGGCAATTGAAAACACGGCCTCAGTGTCTGAACACAAGGTACTGTTCATGTACTATGCATTTTCAGTATTGCAGACGTAAAAGTAATGACGTTGGCTAGCTTGCCTTCCCCCTTTCTTTCTTTCTTCTCCCTCCAGTCACTCTTTTTTTCTCTTCTCTAGTTGCTCTAATAAACATTAGCTGTCTGGGGAAGATAATCTGAGGGGGTGACTGGCCAGGTAGCCTGCCCCTATTTACTCTGGCTGTAAAATAAGCCTACAGTATCTGTAAGGGGAAATACTAACAGTGTAACCAAGCACATCAAGATGCAGTCAAAGAAGCCAAGTCCCTGATGAGATGAAGAGAATAACCACCTAAGTCTCAGGTCCCTGTATCTGCCTAATTGCCCTTCCTTCCACCCAGCACCACTGTCAAGATAATGGCATTCCATATTTTACTTTACTTTGCCCATGTAGACCTGACTGGAGTAAATCAGTCTGACCACTGTCAAGGCAATGGTACTGGATCTTATGTCTCTATTAATTCTAGAAATATCTTCCATCAAAAAGCCAGATGATTGGCCGGGCACAGTGGCTCACGCCTATAATCCCAGCATTTTGGGAGGCTGAGGCAGGCGGATTGTCTGAGGTCAGGAGTTTGAGACCAGCCTGGCCAATGTAGCGAAAACCTGTCTCTACTAAAATACAAAAAAAAAATTAGCCTGGCCTGGTGGCACAT
>NW_016819104.1:0-24676 GCF_001698545.2 Rhinopithecus bieti
TTTATTTTATTTTATTTTATTTATTTATTTATTTATTTTTTGAGATGGAGTCTCGCTCTGTCACCCAGGCTGGAGTGCAGTGGCTGGATCTCAGCTCACTGCAAGCTCCGCCTCCCAGGTTCACGCCATTCTCCTGCCTCAGCCTCGCGAGTAGCTGGGACTACAGGCACCCGCCACCTCGCCTGGCTAGTTTTTTGTAGTTTTAGTAGAGACGAGGTTTCACCGTGTTAGCCAGGATGGTCTCAATCTCCTGACCTCGTGATCCGCCTGTCTCGGCCTCCCAAAGTGCTGGGATTACAGGCTTGAGCCACCACGCCCGGCCAGGATTGGGGTTATTTTAGATGCCTTTCCTGCATTTGTACAACTAAACATGCTATTCTTTACAATTGTTATTTCTTCTCTATTGAATTGACTACCCATTTCCTAGTTTAACAACCATTATGCTTTATCTGGGAATACTTTATGGGGCAGGGGGCAAGTCAGCTTTGGTCACTTTGCTAAGGCTTAAGATCTCTAATTACACTATATTTACTTTAAATTAAATTTTTTGTTGATTTTTAAATTTAGAAAAACAGAATCCCACATCTCTTAGGATGGAAATGACAAAAATTATCATCATTATTTAACTTCTATGAAACAGTTTTTTTACCATGTAGAAGCCCCCTTCTCTTACTCTGTTTATCCAATTTAAACGCTCTTTTCAATACTCTGTCCAAATCTTTCTGTTGCCTTGAGTTTTCTTTTTTTTTTTTTCTTGCTTCTCTAAGTTCACACAAGTCTTGATCATTTAAAATTTCAAATGGTTTTCTAAGTACAGCTTAACCAGAAACTGGACACATGCCGGTTTACGCGTGTATGTTTAGAAGAGTGGTTATTTAATCGATCATACCATCCTG
Organism: Rhinopithecus bieti; assembly: GCF_001698545.2. Taxonomy (NCBI): domain Eukaryota; kingdom Metazoa; phylum Chordata; class Mammalia; order Primates; family Cercopithecidae; genus Rhinopithecus; species Rhinopithecus bieti. The sequence continues at coordinate 897 of NW_016819104.1, forward strand.
AGTCTTGAAGCCTTGGACTAGAGTCATGGCTATAATATTAACTAGCTATGGGACTCTGGGCAAGTTACACAACTTTACATTGCTGCATTATTTCTTTTGTAAAATAAATTCCTTTTCAAGTTTATTTTGTGGCTTATGTCATATACATATAATGTAAAGTGCCTCGTTCTGATAAGTGCTCAGTTTATTTCTAACTTTTTCTCTCCTGGTTGTTGATTATGTTTTGACAAAATAAATTTTTTTTTTTTTTTTTTTTTTTTTAACAAGTGGTATTGGCTACACTTCAAGCATCTTGTAAAATTAAGCGTCATATGTTTATCACAACGCAAACACTTGGCCCAGAGAGAGGTGGGGCTTAGTTTATAAAAAGTATTGCTGAATAAGGTTTGTCATGTTAAATCAGGCTTATTTCCCTGCCTTGCTTTTTTTGCTTTAGGGGGTTTTCCCCATCTATACGTATTGCAGTTTGTTGTATTTTTAAGAAAATATTCAAACTTTGTCTTCACTCTTCTAGTTCTGTTAAAGACTAAGTTTGTTATTATAATATTGTTTTGATGACTTCTAATGAAGCATAATTAAATATTACTAACCTAGTATTTGATGTTAATTGTTTTTCCTTTAACTAGATGCTACTCAGTTCCCCAACACAACCAAAGAGTATTTGGGTGAAAAACAAATATGATTAATTGGAAGTACTAATATCTATGAAACGAGATAAATAACCAAACACTAAAAGGCAGACATGAAGTCCACAGCGCAAACCGCCCGGGCGGCCCTGGGAGGTTGGCGCCTGGAGCTTAGTTAAAGATCGACCGGGACACGATTGGTTACTATCGCTCCAGCGTGAAAGACACAAGTTGTAAAGTCTCTGTCTGCTCTGTTCTGTTCATAATTACCGTGTCTGCCTATATCTTTATCCTGGGCCCAGTACAAACACATTCCTTATTTGTCCAAATTCCTGAGCCCACACAAACAATCCCCCAAAATCCTAGAAACCACCTAGAGAGCCCTGATAAGGTCACAACGTTTGTAGTTTTATTAAATGCGGCGGAACAAATAGACACTGTTATTGTATAACTTAGAATTTACCTTCCATTGTGATCGTGCAAAAGAATTTCTTTGTACCTCTGTACTTTACATAATTCCTGGTATGCATCGGGCTATAAAAAGCAGGCACATGCATCAGTCGGGGCCTTTGTATGTTGTGAACGGAGGGGACAGTTCGAACTGCATTAAAGATCTTGCCGCTTGGTTTGACTCTGGACTCTAGGTGGTTTCTTCGGCAAACGGTCTGGGCATAACACTAATATTTATTTATTTTCGGGAATTCATTGATGCTATTATGGAGTTAACCAGTCATGAAGTTGTGACTTTCTAAGAGCTGAAATATCCAAGTGGCCAATTTATGCAATAATTATGGTTTTATGCTAAACTATTTGTTCTCATTCCAGCTGTGATGATTATGTATTCTGTTGCTCAAGGGCACATTTCCTTGCTTACAGAAGAGAAAGGTTCTCTTCTGAAACTGTGCAGCAGTGGCATACAGCTAAATTTCCTTTGTTACTTGCCTAGAAAGTTTAGTCTTTAAATATTTTACCTCAGTCACAAAAGACAATTCCCCAGTGGAGACATTAGAAATCACAAAATATTCTGAATGCTCCTGGAAATTATTTTATTTTCTCATATGTGAGATAGCTGGTTGAGGTTGTTGATGAAACCATGTCTATAATAGTTTATTAAATACTCTTATTATTCATTTAGTATTGTTGTATATTCTTTATAAAACACAACATTAAAAGAAAAGTAATATTATTGAGTGGAAAATTATAAAACAAATGACAGATAAAAGATAATATCTATCCTACAAAAAGGTTCTTACAAACTGTTAATAGGTGAAAGGTGTAAAAGAAAAATGATCAAAGAGTGGAAATAGGCAATTGACAGAAAATAGAAACTAAATGGTCAGCACAAAAAATAATATGGTTGAATTCAGTATTGATAAGGGGCTTACAAATTAACCATGAGACAGTACTTTTACCCAACAGAATGGCAAAATTTTAAGGAAGAATGATAAGAACTGTTGCTGACACAGATATGAAAATAAAGAACATTCCCATGAATTTCTTCTGGATATATAAATGTTATCTCAGTTTTAGCAACACTAACTAAAATTAAAAATACCTTTAACTTCAGTAATTCCACTCTTGGGAATCTATCCCAAAGAGATAGAAGTCTTAGTCAAATGTTTTAAACATAGGCACATTTACTAGGGCAATGTCTATAGTGCATCCTTAGGTAAAGCAGATAATTATCAATAGGAGAATGGCTAAGTGTACTATGTGCACCTACAAAATGAAATATTATGTAATCACTTAAAAATAGAATTATATCAGTTGAAACAGCAATTTTCATTATCATTGAATAAGCAATATAAAACACAATTGTTCATAAAAATAATTTCTACAATAAACATGCATATTTACACAGACATTTTGACCTAACTATGAGTATTTGCAAAATGTATCATTTTAAACCATACTTATATACAATTAAACTGGGAACAGCGTATGGAAGAAAACAAAGATGAGCATCAGGTTTTTAAAATGGGTACCACTGACTTGTAGTGGAAAGTAGAAGTGGGTAGGGGAGAGGAAAAGAGGAAAGCAAGAGGTAAGTAAAGAAAAAACTATAGCAATAAAATAGAAAGAATGTGTACTATAATGCCAATACTATATAGGTGATAATGCACATACTGGTGCATATATGTTTATAAATATTAGAAAAACATGTTAACCAATATGTAATAACTTAGGGTGTATATGATATATTATGGAGATAATAAAAACAAGTTGCTCAAAATTCCAGATATTAACTGTCTTGAGAGAGGTATAATTTTGAGTAGGATTAAGAGGTGGGGAATACAAAGAAAAACACCTAAGGTCTCCAAAGCTATTACCAATGTTATAAGATTATTAATTTCTATATTTTATATATAAATGCTATATATTGGCTTATGTATGTAAAATACAACATAATATTAGCATACATTTTACATGCAATATAAAATAGCCAACTAAATGATGATGTGTATAGCAGATAAATTTTTATATAGATACAAACAAAAACAAACTTAAAACATTAAAACACACACACACATATATATAGAGTCAGAAATTACATGTATTATAGGTTTCTAGATAACGTGCAATGCATGAAGACAGAAGGGTTGTGCATTGGTCTATCAAGGCTTTAAACATTCAATGAAACTTCAGAATGAGGCCGACTGAGGTTTAGTGATCAGGCAGGTGAAATTTTGTTGTTGTTTTTTTGCCTTTGAACACCTTTCCATTGTATTATCTCCTTTGTATAGCAAGCATTACTCGGATTTCTGTTGCAATTTGAAAAAAAAAAATTACTTCATGGAAGAACATTAAAAAAGGAAACTTGGCCAGACGCGGTGGCTGACGCCTGTAATCCCAGCAAGCTGGGAGGCCAAAGCGGGCGGATCACGAGGTCAGGAGATCGAGACCATCCTGGCTAACACGGTGAAACCCCGTCTCTACTAAAAAATACAAAAAATTAGCCGGGCGGGGTGGTGGGCGCCTGTAGTCCCGGCTACTCGGGAGGCTGAGGCAGGACAATGGCGTAAACCCAGGAGGCGGAGCTTGTAGTGAGCCAAGATCGTACTACTGCACTCCAGCCTGGGCGACAGAGTGAGATTCCGTCTCAAAAAAAAAAAAAAAAAACAAGGTAATCTATGCCAATAAGTTGGATAGTTTAGGGGAAATAGACAATTCCCTAGAAAATTATAACTTCCAAAACCTACTCAAGGAGACATAGAAAATATAAATAATACTACAATTTTAAAAAATTAAATGCATCGTAAAACTTTTCTAAAATCACTAAGCCAAACTATTTAATTAGTTATTCCCATCAAAATAAAGGAACTAATAATTCTTGGCTTGCATAATGTATTACAAAAATAAAATAGAAGGCCAGGTCTCTAATTCCTGGTATGAGGCTGGTATAATCTTGTTATAAAGATTGGTCTAGGGCATTATTAACAAAGAAAATTGTATGTAATTTTCACTTATCAACATAGGAGAAAATCATGAATAAAATAATAGCACTCTAAATCAAGGAATGAAAAAATGATCTAACATTAATGATTTGATGTAATACATCTATTAATGTTATTTACCACATGAACAGATTAAGGAAAATACTACATAATTATTTCAAAAGATGTAGAAAAACATGTATTACAATTCAACAGTCACACAAGATAAAAGAAAAAACCTTTAATAAAGTAGAAAATAAGGAAATTCCCTTAGAATGACATGTTAGAACTAGTTGTTGACAAGATGTGGATGTCTACTATCACTGTTTTTATTGAATATTCTACTTAGGGCCCTTATCAGAGAAATAAGACAAGACATTGGACTACAATAATAAGGGCTGGAAATGAGAAAACACACTTGTTTTCTTTGGAGATGACATGAATGTCTGTAGGGAAAATTAAAGAAAACAGGTAATCTGTTGAAACTCATAGAACATTCAGCAGTTGTTAGAGACAGCACAATATACAGAAATTAATAGTATTCTTAAAAAAGCAGTACCGTAATGAATGATAATGCTAAAAAAGATAACACGCACAATATCATCACAAATTGTAAGGTTATCAGGCCTATAATTAAAACAAAAAAGACACTGTCATGAAAAAAATTAAAAATCTTTATTGCAAGGTCTACAGGCAGATGGAAGTAAATGTTAAAACAGATCACATTCTTGAATGAGAAAACAACATTGCAATCATTTTAATTCTATTTTAAAATGTATAATTAAGTTATTATTGCCAATAGCACCCCATTGTACTATCATAAATGTGAAGAAAATATTTAGAAAAATGTGTATATATTTTGAACTGTTATAGTAGCACTGATAAGGTTATTATTATCTTGCTTGGATAGATAAGGAAATTGAAGCAAAAAGTAACTTGCTGAAGATCACAGAGCTAGAAAATATTGAAACCCAGATGTAATTCAGGCAGTCTCAGAGTCTGTATTATATTACTTCTAAATAGGAGAAATGCTATTTAAAATTTGAAAAAGAAACTCACTTTCCTCTATGCATAAATCATAAACATTAAATACAACATTGTTTTACCTACACATTTGTATATGCAATCTTCCAAAAGATTTCACAGTGTATTTCTGGTTTATGCTAATTAAAACATCTTTCACTTTTATAAATTGAGTAAACACAGAGAGTTCTTGAGTTGGAAATGATTTTACAAATTCCTCTTACAATAAACTTTCACTCAAACTAATGTTTGCTTCTGTGATCTCTGTGATATAATCCATTTACGACTCAGAGTTTCAGTACAAGAGGAACTGTCCACCTGTGTTCAGTGTCATATTTGTATTCCAATCATTTCTGGAAATGAATATCTACTTTTATAAAAGAAAAAGTTTACTGAAAAAAGAAGTTATTTTAAGACATGTTTATAAAGAACACTTTAGCCTATCTGTCCTCTGTGTATGCATCTGCCCTTAAACTTTAAATGTGGTACTGACCAGCCTTTCAAACACCAAACAAACAAACAGGTAAAAGCCAGCTTCCGGCAATAGTCCTGGTCTCAGATTGTTTATTTATCTTACCCTTTAGTCCTTCATCTCTTTTCCTTTACTCTTTGAACTCCTGATTTGGTTCCTCAACTCCTGATATCTGCCTGGAGCCTAATCTGGAAAGGTGCTGGACACTTCAGAATTCCAACTGATAACTAATGTCTACATGGCAATCTTGAGCTAATTACAAGCTGCTCATCCTTTGTGTTTCTAAACTACCTTTCCTCAGGTTGTTAAAATATATATTATGCTTATTAGGCACTAAATCATGAAGATCACTCTTTCCTGACTGTGCCCTACTTTTCCAGGGACCTTCAAATTCACACCAGCTGAGAAGAGTTCTTTCTTCATGCCCTGGCCACCTCAGTAAGTGTGGATGGCTTCTTCCTCCCTCAACAACAAAATTGATATTATTAGAGGAGAGGTCCTGTTACACTGTTGTCACACATTGAGTGGGTTGTCAGTTTTATCCTTACATTGTATTGGTTTATTTATCGTGTCCTATTACCCTCTTTTAAGCCAGATCTATTTCATGCCCTTCCTAATCAATTGAATCTCTTTTTTTTTTTTTTTTTTTGACACAAAATCTCACTCTGTCACCCAGGCTAGAGTGCAGTGGTGGAATCTTGGTTCACTGCAACCTCCTCTGCCTCCCAGGCTCAAGTGATTCTCCCACTTCAACCTCCCAAGTAGCTGGAATTACAGGCACCCAACACCATGCCCGGCTAATTTTCTGTATTTTTACTAGAGACAGGGTTTCACGACATTGGCCAGGCTGGTCTCCAACTCCTGACTTCAGGCGATCCACCTGCCTCAGCCTCCCAAAGTGCCAAGATCACAGGCATGAGCCACCATGCCTGACCCCAGTTGAATCTTTTTTAGGAACCACAATGTGAATAGTGCATTGATGAACAACCTAGGAGGTGTTTATCAATGGATTAAAAAAATGTGATACATATACACCATGAAATACTACAGAGCCATAAAGAATAGAAAATTCATGCTCCGTATGGATGCAGCTGGAAGCCATCATCCTAAGTAAATTAATGCAGAAACAGAAAATCAAATGCTACGCGTTCTCACTTGTAAATGGGAGCTAAACATTGAGCACACATGAACATAAACATGGGAATAATAGACACTGTGGATTGCTAGAGAGGGAGAAAAGCACGGAGGCCATGGATGGAAAACTTAGCTATTAAGTACTATGTTCACTACCTAAGTGATAGGATTCACACTCCAAACCTCAATATCACATAATAGTTCCATGTAACAAATCTGCACGTGTACCCCTGTATCTAAAATAAAAGTTGAAATTTCAAAAAAAAAAATTGAAAAAAAAAAACACACAGTGAAGCACTTTATTCTAAGTTCTTTGAAATAGTTGCTTAAATTAGCACTAGATGATAAACGTTGAGATCCCTGATGGGCACCATATGTTTTAAGTATTCCCTATACCTACGCAGCATCTGTGAATTTGATACACATGCCTCCCGTGTTCTCTCATGTCAGTGATAAGCAAGTTTACTAGAATGCAAATCAAATACTCACTGAGGGTAATTGCTTAGCCTGCTCATTGGTAATGTCATTTCTTCTATTCATTTATTCATACATTCATTTATTCATTCAGTATACAGTTCTTGAAAGCCAATTATGTATGAGAGATTATTGTGTTATGCGGTAGGAACATAAAGAAATAGAAGATAAGTTTCATGTCTCCAAGGAATTCACAAGTAATAGGATGCAAACAAATGAACAAAATATTATTATAGAGGGATAAAGAGCAGCTTGGAGAGTATAAAAGAGACATTTCTTGAAAGAAGAGATTGCTCTGTTTTCTCTTTTCAGCAACATAATGCCTGACACAAAGAAAGTACTAGATGCATATTTTATGAATGAACATCTATTCATAATAAATGCTATCTATCCATAATAGATAATATATCATTTGATTAGGGCATTTTCTTTTTCACTATAAAATTTAAAGTCTCCATATATTTTAGCAATGCCATGAAAACATTTCTGCCAGCTCTGGTGAGGTATATACCATCCTTTTGCCAAATACTGCTGTAATAATATCATAAACTCTGGTCCAGTAAACCAAATTCAGTTTTTCAACACCATCTGTGTGTTCTAGGTGTTTATGTTCAGTTTCCTCCTTTCTTTTCCAAAGTCACAACATTTCACTGGAAAAAGTCATAAAACACCACCTGTGTCCCACGATCTTTAAATTTCTATTCCAAACTTCAAAATAATAAAGTATACATTCCAGGAAGTGATTTTATTTTATTTTCTCCTGTCATAATTTCTCTACACTTTGTATCCGTCAAGACTTTTTAAACAGACACAACAGAAACTGACTTTGGCTGATTTGAGAATGAAGTGGATTTATGAAAATGATCGTCGGTATGTTACAAAATTAAGAAGAAAACTTCACCGCCACAAAGCAGTTTGAGGGAAGGTACCACGGTCACCCCACAGAGCAGTGGACCACAGTGCTTGTACCACTTCCATGGACTTGATTCTGTTGTCGTGTTCTGGCACTGCTACGCATGGAAGCTCAATGTGTTGCTTTGGCCACCTGCCAGCAAAACCCATGCTAGGATTACTAGGATGAACACATCTGATTGTCCAAACCTAGGTTTTATGTCTATGTCCTAGTGGCAGGATGTTCTGTTAAATGCATCCTCTTCTACTCACAAAGGCTTATTGTGAAAAGATTATTAAAACCTGGAGAGCAATTCAGCACTGGGTAACTCAAGACGGTGGGGGTGGGGGACAGAAAGAAAATGTTCATCACACACATGTTCCAAGTAAAGTATATGACAGAGAAGAGAAAGATTAAAAGTTGGGACAAATAAGAACAGAGCATTCCAGAGCAAAAACACATGCCCTCGTTAGGCTCTCTATCACTATAACCAATACTAAATATGTCTCTTTCTTCTAAGGGGTTTCCTACACATCTTCGTATGTGTAATATGTTTCCTACATGTAACACATTTCCTTAAACCTCATAATTCTGTGGATTTTCTGTATGTTGCAGAAAGCTGAGGAATCTTTTCCAGGAAGAGGTACATACTTGTCTTTCAAGTATTCCATTTTAATTGTAGAAAATAGTGAAGATGCAGTATTGCAAAGAGAGAAAAAAGTACACGTGATCCCATTACACTCAAATAACCATGAGTACAGGTTAATAACTCTCCTTCTAGATATTTATGTCCATGTGTGCCTCTATATTCATAATACAAAAGCATCTGTGTATTTGTGGTTTGTATGATCATACTATATGCTGCTTTTATCTTGACTCTGTAAATTAAGAATTTATCAACTGAGAAAATATCTTCAATCTCGAATTTCTGTATTATTCTATAGGAATAGATTATTTCTTCTTTTCTTTTGGTTCTTTTCACTTTTTAAAAATTGCCCACTCATGAAGTATTTGAGTTTGCCTCTGCCCCCTCAGGAAAATAAATTATTTCTATCTTTTGTCTTGCATGGCTTTTGCATACCGTCTCTGGACATTTTTATCTTCTTGAGAGATATTATTCAAATCAGGTAAAAAGACCAGTTGACATTTTCACATAATTGGTGAGTTTCTGAGTCAAGAAGACAAATATAACACATCCCCTGCAGGGTGCTGAAGCATTTCCCTTGTTGTTCATACCTCCAGGGTTTCCAGATGGACTTTCGACCTTCTTGTTAATCAGCAGCAAACCTTACCTAATCTCTGCTGCAGGTAGTGGCTGGGTTTTGACACCTCAAACCCTTTTGAGTCTCTTGCTATCTGAACACTCTGAAAACTGCTGCTTTGCCTTTTTTGTCCACTCCTCTTGCTAGTCTCTGTACATAGGAGTGAGCTAATTTCTCTATAGGGAAGAAAGTAAGTGGGTTAAGAAATAGCGGTTTATATTGCAGCAGGCTGAGATTTTTGAGATGGAATGGACAGAACAGAATGAGTATTCTCGCCAGTGTCAGTCAGATCTAAGCTGAAATCCCAATGCTTCTACTCAAGAGTTGTGTTTCTATTGATAAATTACTCAAATTAACTGAGCTTCCACATTCTTATCTACAAAATAGGAGTAATATATATCCTAGAGTTGTATAATTCTGTTGACCTCATGAACACTAACTCATATACAGTAGTAGCTAATACGAACTATGTTAACATATACTGAACACGTAGAAACTCACCCCTGAATATTTTCAAAATAATCTTACCTATTACTCACTTTTTAGCTTAACATATCCATGGCAGGTTCTCTTACATAAGTAATTTTAAAAATAACAAAAACCACTAAAACTGTGTCTTATTATATTTAAAATTAGCCCTTTAGTAGTGAATGACTAAAGCAACATTACGGAATAAACTAGAAAGTTTACTTTTATAAAAGCAATAATTATTTAATCTCTCCTCTGTGCCTCCACTCTCATTTTTAAAAAACACAAATATACTGAACTGAAATGTACTAGAATAAACAGACTCTCACCAAATTTTAGCTACAGAATAACACTTTAAAATATTGGCTACATCTATTTCCATAGAGAACATTGAATATTTGGATTTTTTTCCTTCATTTTTTTTCAAAACTTAAGCAACTTAAAGTTTGACATAACCTATCTCTTTTTCTCTTAGCCACATGTAAACATTTTTTCTCTAACATAGTCAGGTCCAACATGATTTTTTTTTTTTTTTTCTGCTTGGTAACCTTTCTTTAGAAGAGTGGGTATATTTTTTCATAACCACTGCAACTTATTGATAGCTAGCATTTGAAAATAACTTAAATTTATTTTGCATGGCATATTTTATCATCCAAATTAATTCACACTTGTATATAGGAAAGATTATTATGGTTATTATTGATAGTATCATTATCATCACCATCATTCCCATCTTATATCTAAATGGACTAAAACTCTAATTAACTCAAAGACTGACTTGGGATCACACAGAGATTGAGCCTCAAAATGTGTGCCTGTTGGCACCGGTGGTCATGCTTTTGTCATGCAGCTAAATACCCCCACATAGGAGGCTGAAATAAAAATATTAAACTTTTCTGTTTACATTTTACATTTGGAAAATTCACTATAGATTGATAGATGATAAATACAGATATGAATATATGTGTGTGTGTGTGTGTGTAATGTACTTGTATTATTTATTGTTTAAAATAACTGTTGTTTTTTTTTCTTAATGACGTGGATCCATGCACCATGAGGGCTTACCTATTATCTTCATTCATTTGCATTTCTTTTTAGAATCTACTGTTTTTTAAATAACTCAAGTAAAGTCAACAGGGATTATTCTTTGCTTTAGCTGACAGTGTTTAAGGACTACTACGTCCTGAATTCTGTGCAAATTAAGAATTTTAAGATAAATAAGACAATATTCCTGACTCTCAGTACTCAAAGTCATATGAACCACTGTAATTCTGGTGATTTTTCGTGTAATGCAATATATGTATATATTAAGCCATGAGAGTGAATTATGCCTGTGGGAGTCATGAAGTTTCATTGTAAATATGGTATTATAACTAAGTCTGAATAAGAAAGTATCCCCTGTAGAACAGATCCATTGTTTCATCAGATTTGTATAAGGGTTCAGAAATCAAAGACATTTTAAGAAGTGCTGATATTTTGATGAAGAGAAGGACTGAAAGTGTTAAGGCTAATTGGATAGATCCAGGCCAGAGAGCTACTGGCTTATAACTCCAATGACAAAGTTTAGACTTTATCTTGTATGAAGTTAGGGGCAATCAATACTTCTCCAAAAAAATTTTATGGTAAAGGTTGTGTCTTACAACTCACTTCTGTTAGTAACATGTAAGAAAAAATTTATACTTTAAGTATGTATATATCTTGGAACATACTAATTTAGTTATCCCTTTTCACCCAAAATATGTCCAGAGATGAGATTCTATATTATGGCATTGCACAATCACAAATAGATGCTTATCAGAATATGATGTGTGACTTGTCACATTAAATTGAAATCACTGATTACATTCTATTTCTCTGATGTACAAAACTGAAAATAATAAGTACAGCAATACAGGATAGGTTGAATAACTTCACAAGAAAGCCTTCTTGGCTTCATTTAATCCCAGTAGGATATCTCTGCTCTGTGTGCTATTAACAACAGACTAATTCTTGCTTCCATAAGTTTGATTAGCCATTATTAGTTCCATCTAAGATGTCTTCAACACACATATATTTATTGTGTCATTTATAAAAGTAAATGCAATTAATATTTTTCATTAAAATTAATATTAAGAATATATAAAATGTGAAATATTTCCAGGGAAATAAACAAATATTTATTTGGTATTTCCTTTGTGTAAGACAAATTAAGTATATTATCTTATTTAAAGGAAAACACAGAGGCAATGGATAGGTTATTTTGAATACAAATTTCCATAAAAAATTTAAAGTTTTGCATTAAGATAAAATATAATTCTTATACTCCCCGCCCTCTCACAAAATATTATAATCTCATTCAGAGAATAAAATATAAAACCATATCTTTCTAATTTCTACTCAATGGTTGAATCAAGAGGAGGTTATTAAATAAAGAGGAGAAGAACAATATTAGAATCTACCTCTGAGTTACAGTAAGTGTAATACTGAAGAAACTCTTATCCCTCAAATGCCATCCTTTTTTGGAATATCCCTTAGTGGTGCACATGTGGTCTTGATGGCCATTAACACTATCTGCAGCTATTAATGGTCTAGTCCACCATCTTTGGACCTCTGTATGTTTTTTGTAATGTTACCCCCAAAGCTGTGGGGGTAACATTACATAAGCCATCTGTGTCATGCTAATGGTTTAATAATACCCTCGAAATAATCATCACTCTTGATACGGTAATTGTAATGGTACTGTATTCTGATTAGTCGCAGTGTTTCTATTGCTGACTCAGAAGGGAGTCAAAATCACAGGTTTTTTTTAACTCCCCTAATAGGTATCTAAGAAAGGAATTTTTTTTGAATTACTGGCGATGTCATATTCGTTTCCTTTATGTGACTTTCTCTTTAATTTTCTCAGATATCTATTCCCTCTGCTATCACTTATGCTGAGTGACAACTGAATTGTGGGGTAGTTTGTGCAGTGGCTAGGGTATTTGAACTGAGTTAAAGTATCTCACATTCTCATCAAAATGAAAGCATTGTCCGCAAAAGGAAAGTAGGGTATTTATTCTCCAACCGTCATCTCACGTTTGATTTGAGAACCTTATAATCAAGGATTTTTGGTTCTAACGTGTGCATTTCATTTTATTTTTTCATTTCATTATTTTTCACAGGATATTGGTCTTTTCTGCAAATACCAACACTTGAAATTTGCCCAAATTACCTAAGTGGGCACACAAGCAAACATGCACGTGCTGCATCCTTCGCGTCACAAAGGTGTGAAGACCAAATCAAGGTGAGACTCAACACGCTGCCACAATGTTCCTGCCAAACGGATGGGAGAGGCATTTGGTTGTATTGGTCCTAAGGATAGGACACTTACTGGGCCTGATTTAATAGTGAATGATTCATAAAAAGAAAGTTTCTTTAACAGAGTTGAAGGTTGGATAAGGCTTAGAAAAGGAAGATAGTATTTCTAAAGGGGTGAACAGCAGGAGCTAAGTAGTAATGTGATCAAGTGTAGGAGTGTCAGATACTATGAAAGAATCTTACTGACTTGAACAAAGGATTCAGTTAGGAAACATTAAAACTGTTACATGTTATGTGGGCTTTAGGTATTTAAACATTGTGTTGTGTGATGGTTATGCTTTTAATCACAATGTTTAAAATTAATGCACTCATTCATTAACTTAAATATTTACAGAGCATCTGTTATTGCCTATGTACTAAGAGAAAAATAAAGATACACGTTTAATGACACATCATATTGTAAAACTGAAAATTCATTTTAAATATCAAATGGGGAGATGAACAGTGTTTATTAATGCTGCTACACAGTCTTCTACATAGATTCGGAAGCAAATCTTTATTAGTGATACATTAAAATGTAGTATAGCATTGTGATATATATTTTACTTATTTTCCTTGGTGTTTAACAACTTCATGTAATCATCATGGAATGACTACACTTTTTTTATTTGTCTTTCAAATACAGTGAACTATCTAAAGCTATGTTCAGCATTGTTTTTTTCTCTACTAACTCCCAGATGTTTATATTATTTGAGAGTTTTATCTAAACAACTTTCCACCTTCGTATTCTACAATTTTCAAAACAGAAATGAGTATCCATTAAATGATATGAGTAGCTATCATAGCATCCTTATTATACAGTAGAATCCCAAGAACGGTATGATTCACTGACTGCTTTCCAAAATCCAGTTAGCTGGGCAAGGGGAGGAAAGGACAAAAGGCAGGAGTAATTCTTACGTCATAACTGAGGAGATCCAGCTTAGCTAGGCTAAGTAATTCCTTACATCATAGGGGTAAAAACTGGCAGAGCCAAAATTTAAACTCAGGATAGTGTCTTTTGAAAAATCTAACCTCTTTCTAATACTTCATGTTAATTGTTACTGGGTACTCAATAGTAAAACAAATGTCCTTCGTAAATTATAATAGGGCAAAATATACCTACATAATTTTCACAATATTTCAGATGATTTCAAATCACAGTATGATTTCAAAATATCAAGGATCACCCTCTAGGGATTTGATGATATGCATCAAGCATCTTTCCAACATACATTTCTTTTGACATGGTAATTATCCTGGTAAAATAACAATTGAATATAACCATAAATATTTAGCCACCACCATCTCGGACTTGTCCATAGTACTCATCTCTGACACTTCTTTCACCTGTGGAACTCATCATTTACACACCCATTACAGCACATCAACACGCTTGCCCTTTCTAAGTGGCTGTTTATGTTCATATATTTAGTAATTTTCCTTGACTTTCCTTGGGGATTTAACTTGTCAGTAAGTACATACTGGAGCGGCTTTGCCAAGAAGAGTCATGCAAGTGAGGTTGGAAAGGTACCTGAGGTTAAAATGCAAATCTGATGCTACTCTTCTGCCTAAAACCTGTCAGTGACTTCTAGTCAATCAAAATATAGATCAAGATCCTTGCTTATCTAGACCTACCTACCTTTCCAGTTATATGAAACTTGCTTTCTCTCACACTTTGAGCTCCAGCTATACTGTACTTTTAGTTTTAAAAGGCACTAACGTTGCTTCCCAACTCAGGATATTTGTAAACGCTGTCCTCTCTTGACTTAGTAAAGCTCCATAATTCTGCATCCCCTTTACCTTGCCAATGCCTATTCATTTTAAATTCTCAACTCCAGCTAATTCCTCTAGAGGAAGTCTTTAATCACATTAGGGGACCAGATTTCATAAACAAAACAGGCTGACTGGTCAACTGAGAATTTCAAACAAACAACACATATTTTAGCACAAGAATTTCTTAAATATTGCATGACCTGTCTGTATTTTAACTGGCAATAGTATCTTACATTAGATCTTCTTGAAAGTTCTCTTACCACCTTCTTTTCTTTCTAAAAGTATTATAATTTATAGTAATATAATTATTGTGTCTTTCTCCCAACTATTTTGCAAGATCCATAGGGAAAGAATTATGTCTGTTTTGATCAAGAGCATATCCTTTGTCTAGCAAAATGCCAGAAGAAAGAAGGGCTCCATAAATCTTCTAATGAATGAAATAAAAATACATATTTGAAGGTCAATTTTCAAGCAAATAGTAAAATTTTTCTGAAAGAGTGAGGTTTACATTTTAATACTTTTAATTAAATGATAATTATAACAACCTTTATATTAAACATGTATTATTTATTATCTTCCAAATGCTAATTACTTTTCATAACACTAAGTACTTTGCAAATGTTATTTCTTTTAATCCTTACGACAACTCTATGATGTTAGTACATTATTGACCCTGTTTTACAGATTTGGATAGTGGGAATTAGAAAAAAAATAGAAAAAATGTATTAAAAAAAATCACGGACCTAGTATTTAATTGCTACCACAATTCAATATTGGGTTTGTTGATTTTTCCCGCTTCATACCTTCGTTGGAAAACATTATTTTAGATTATACTTCCTTTGGTTATTAAAAAGAAGTTTATCACCACCTGCTTAGTGAGAAGAACCAGAAGTGACTATCAGAGATGTCTGCCTTTTTCTTTGTTCCTTCTTACCTTTGTTATTATGTTACTTCAAGCCACATGAAGCAACAGGCATTTCTTACGATAAATAGTTAATAGAAGCTTTGTACTTTCCAAAACATGAAACTTGCAGTGAAGTTTATGATCTGGAAACAAAGCACCCTGTAATATGGGCAACACTGTAGCTTGGAATTGATATGTAATGTTATTTTCCTGAGTGTGCATATGGCATTTATTTAATGCAGTCATAAATAATAGATTCAATTTTCATCTGTCAGAGAAAGTGCCAATTTTTCTATGAGCATTTAGTGTATCCTGGTACTAAAAGTCTTTAAACATGTGTTAATATGAAGACTTGGGCTCTTGCCAAATGAGAGTCATTTTAGTTTAGTTTGAATACATCTCACCCAATGGTTATTTAATTATAAAGGAGATTTAAAAAATAAAAAATCACAAATCTCTTGGTGAGTTGAGGGAACTAAGCTAGTTAAAATCATATCTCTAATAGAAAGAGTACCTCCTGAAGGGTTTCACCAGATAATCCACAGTGATTCATGCAGAGTGCTCTATGTTGCTTGTATTTTCTGAATTCGGGTGCCCTGTGGTTTTCCTTCTACGTGGTAATGTGTTATGGATGCTTGTGAATGAGCACCGTGTGAGACACTGAATTAAATATGTCTAATAAACACGAATTCTGCTTTCTCAAGGCCTATAATAAAAATGACTGTCATTTATGTGCACATTCACACAAGAGTAAATCATTACAGCTGGTTATATAGATGCTTGATTCTCAGAAAGGTCAATTGCAGATAGACAAGAATTATTCCTCTTTCCTCTTCTCTTCTACCATCTCTGAAGTGAGAGAGAAAACTTTCTTTGATTTTGAAATACATCTGAAAAAAAAAGTGTAGTTTGAATTGCTTTTAAACTTCCCCCAAGTTCATTAAAGATAAGGAAAGAAATTCTACAATTAGGGCAGAAAAACGAATGTGAGTATCTTACCCTAGGAGACAGTAGTTATTTGGAAATAGTTGCCTAGTGCCATTTATTTTGCTGAGGGTTGCCTCCATAGCATTTGGAAGCCTGCCCCTACCAGGAGAAAAGGGGTCTTAAAGCTGCCATCAGTTGTGAATTAGGTTACACGGCCATTAATCTTATTAAACACCGGTAAATATATTAGGTTAATATTAGAAGCTCAACACAGCAACATTCTCAGTTTGTCTGGCCAAGATTGTTAGATTTAGTACAGCCCAAAAACTACCTTCAATTTAAGGGGAAAAAAATAGTAGTTAACAATTCAGCTTACGCTGCAAAATGTTAGCCCTGAAAAGCAAGCCAGAAGTGACATCCAATGCCCAAGCCTAAAAACACTGGCAATTTTAGGTCCTTGCAGCTAAATATTTACTCCACAACTGTCAAATTACTTTTGTGTATATCTGAGTGCAGACACCCCTTCACTGTGGGATTTAATGGGTCAGTTCTGATATTGGTAATGATGTATGAATTATATATTTTAGGCATAATCTTAAGTTTTAAAGCTAGAAGACTAAATTTCTGTTTGGGAGTCCATTTGAGATTCTGCCAGGTTGAGACTTTAGATAACATTACAGGCTGGCATATTTTTGTTTATACAGCATTGCATATATTTATAAATTACAATTATTTACTCCCTCTAAAGATGCATATTAAATATTAAAAAAGTATGAAAAGGTTAGAAGAGAAAAAACTTCCTGCAATAAGGCTTTTACTTTTTTCCTTGAAATTAACTTTTTTCTTTTAAGGTCAAACTTGTATTTAGGAAATCTATCTTTGTTTACATAAGCTATGTTGCACTGGTTTTTGGTGGAGCACATTGCTCTGCCTATGTGCTAATACTGAGCATTTAATATTTAATTCATCTTTTCTTTCCTTCTTTATTCATTTATTAAGCTCTTAACATAAAACGTAGTAGAGTCCAGATGAATCCTTCCCTACTGGTATTCACAGGAAATATGGAAGGGCAGATAAGTAAACTACCAGTTATAATTCAGTGTAGTGGGCGCCATATTAAGTTTTTATAGAGGATGCAGTGGAAGTTTATAGAAAAGAAATCTGATTCAAGGTGATAGCATCAGGAAATTTACCAACCAAGGTTACGTTTAATCATNAGGATAGTGTCTTTTGAAAAATCTAACCTCTTTCTAATACTTCATGTTAATTGTTACTGGGTACTCAATAGTAAAACAAATGTCCTTCGTAAATTATAATAGGGCAAAATATACCTACATAATTTTCACAATATTTCAGATGATTTCAAATCACAGTATGATTTCAAAATATCAAGGATCACCCTCTAGGGATTTGATGATATGCATCAAGCATCTTTCCAACATACATTTCTTTTGACATGGTAATTATCCTGGTAAAAATAACAATTGAATATAACCATAAATATTTAGCCACCACCATCTCGGACTTGTCCATAGTACTCATCTCTGACACTTCTTTCACCTGTGGAACTCATCATTTACACACCCATTACAGCACATCAACACGCTTGCCCTTTCTAAGTGGCTGTTTATGTTCATATATTTAGTAATTTTTCCTTGACTTTCCTTGGGGATTTAACTTGTCAGTAAGTACATACTGGAGCGGCTTTGCCAAGAAGAGTCATGCAAGTGAGGTTGGAAAGGTACCTGAGGTTAAAATGCAAATCTGATGCTACTCTTCTGCCTAAAACCTGTCAGTGACTTCTAGTCAATCAAAATATAGATCAAGATCCTTGCTTATCTAGACCTACCTACCTTTCCAGTTATATGAAACTTGCTTTCTCTCACACTTTGAGCTCCAGCTATACTGTACTTTTAGTTTTTAAAAGGCACTAACGTTGCTTCCCAACTCAGGATATTTGTAAACGCTGTCCTCTCTTGACTTAGTAAAGCTCCATAATTCTGCATCCCCTTTACCTTGCCAATGCCTATTCATTTTTAAATTCTCAACTCCAGCTAATTCCTCTAGAGGAAGTCTTTAATCACATTAGGGGGACCAGATTTCATAAACAAAACAGGCTGACTGGTCAACTGAGAATTTCAAACAAACAACACATATTTTTAGCACAAGAATTTCTTAAATATTGCATGACCTGTCTGTATTTTAACTGGCAATAGTATCTTACATTAGATCTTCTTGAAAGTTCTCTTACCACCTTCTTTTCTTTCTAAAAAGTATTATAATTTATAGTAATATAATTATTGTGTCTTTCTCCCAACTATTTTGCAAGATCCATAGGGAAAGAATTATGTCTGTTTTGATCAAGAGCATATCCTTTGTCTAGCAAAATGCCAGAAGAAAGAAGGGCTCCATAAATCTTCTAATGAATGAAATAAAAATACATATTTGAAGGTCAATTTTCAAGCAAATAGTAAAATTTTTCTGAAAGAGTGAGGTTTACATTTTAATACTTTTAATTAAATGATAATTATAACAACCTTTATATTAAACATGTATTATTTATTATCTTCCAAATGCTAATTACTTTTCATAACACTAAGTACTTTGCAAATGTTATTTCTTTTAATCCTTACGACAACTCTATGATGTTAGTACATTATTGACCCTGTTTTACAGATTTGGATAGTGGGAATTAGAAAAAAAATAGAAAAAATGTATTAAAAAAAATCACGGACCTAGTATTTAATTGCTACCACAATTCAATATTGGGTTTGTTGATTTTCCCGCTTCATACCTTCGTTGGAAAACATTATTTTAGATTATACTTCCTTTGGTTATTAAAAGAAGTTTATCACCACCTGCTTAGTGAGAAGAACCAGAAGTGACTATCAGAGATGTCTGCCTTTTCTTTGTTCCTTCTTACCTTTGTTATTATGTTACTTCAAGCCACATGAAGCAACAGGCATTTCTTACGATAAATAGTTAATAGAAGCTTTGTACTTTCCAAAACATGAAACTTGCAGTGAAGTTTATGATCTGGAAACAAAGCACCCTGTAATATGGGCAACACTGTAGCTTGGAATTGATATGTAATGTTATTTTCCTGAGTGTGCATATGGCATTTATTTAATGCAGTCATAAATAATAGATTCAATTTTCATCTGTCAGAGAAAGTGCCAATTTTCTATGAGCATTTAGTGTATCCTGGTACTAAAAGTCTTTAAACATGTGTCAATATGAAGACTTGGGCTCTTGCCAAATGAGAGTCATTTTAGTTTAGTTTGAATACATCTCACCCAATGGTTATTTAATTATAAAGGAGATTTAAAAAATAAAAAATCACAAATCTCTTGGTGAGTTGAGGGAACTAAGCTAGTTAAAATCATATCTCTAATAGAAAGAGTACCTCCTGAAGGGTTTCACCAGATAATCCACAGTGATTCATGCAGAGTGCTCTATGTTGCTTGTATTTTCTGAATTCGGGTGCCCTGTGGTTTTCCTTCTACGTGGTAATGTGTTATGGATGCTTGTGAATGAGCACCGTGTGAGACACTGAATTAAATATGTCTAATAAACACGAATTCTGCTTTCTCAAGGCCTATAATAAAATGACTGTCATTTATGTGCACATTCACACAAGAGTAAATCATTACAGCTGGTTATATAGATGCTTGATTCTCAGAAAGGTCAATTGCAGATAGACAAGAATTATTCCTCTTTCCTCTTCTCTTCTACCATCTCTGAAGTGAGAGAGAAAACTTTCTTTGATTTTGAAATACATCTGAAAAAAAAAGTGTAGTTTGAATTGCTTTTAAACTTCCCCAAGTTCATTAAAGATAAGGAAAGAAATTCTACAATTAGGGCAGAAAACGAATGTGAGTATCTTACCCTAGGAGACAGTAGTTATTTGGAAATAGTTGCCTAGTGCCATTTATTTTGCTGAGGGTTGCCTCCATAGCATTTGGAAGCCTGCCCCTACCAGGAGAAAAGGGGTCTTAAAGCTGCCATCAGTTGTGAATTAGGTTACACGGCCATTAATCTTATTAAACACCGGTAAATATATTAGGTTAATATTAGAAGCTCAACACAGCAACATTCTCAGTTTGTCTGGCCAAGATTGTTAGATTTAGTACAGCCCAAAACTACCTTCAATTTAAGGGGAAAAAAATAGTAGTTAACAATTCAGCTTACGCTGCAAAATGTTAGCCCTGAAAAGCAAGCCAGAAGTGACATCCAATGCCCAAGCCTAAAACACTGGCAATTTTAGGTCCTTGCAGCTAAATATTTACTCCACAACTGTCAAATTACTTTTGTGTATATCTGAGTGCAGACACCCCTTCACTGTGGGATTTAATGGGTCAGTTCTGATATTGGTAATGATGTATGAATTATATATTTTAGGCATAATCTTAAGTTTTAAAGCTAGAAGACTAAATTTCTGTTTGGGAGTCCATTTGAGATTCTGCCAGGTTGAGACTTTAGATAACATTACAGGCTGGCATATTTTGTTTATACAGCATTGCATATATTTATAAATTACAATTATTTACTCCCTCTAAAGATGCATATTAAATATTAAAAAAGTATGAAAAGGTTAGAAGAGAAAAAACTTCCTGCAATAAGGCTTTTACTTTTTTCCTTGAAATTAACTTTTTTCTTTTAAGGTCAAACTTGTATTTAGGAAATCTATCTTTGTTTACATAAGCTATGTTGCACTGGTTTTGGTGGAGCACATTGCTCTGCCTATGTGCTAATACTGAGCATTTAATATTTAATTCATCTTTTCTTTCCTTCTTTATTCATTTATTAAGCTCTTAACATAAAACGTAGTAGAGTCCAGATGAATCCTTCCCTACTGGTATTCACAGGAAATATGGAAGGGCAGATAAGTAAACTACCAGTTATAATTCAGTGTAGTGGGCGCCATATTAAGTTTTATAGAGGATGCAGTGGAAGTTTATAGAAAAGAAATCTGATTCAAGGTGATAGCATCAGGAAATTTACCAACCAAGGTTACGTTTAATCATGGATTAAATGAAAAATGGATTAAATGAAAATAATACCTTGTAAGAAGGTATAACATGTTTCCAGCAAGGGAAACAGTACAGGTAAAGGCACAAAAAAGCAAATATAATGAAATGCAAATGATAGAATAAGGCTGTACCCAAACCCAAATAACATCCATGAGTTCTTGATATTTAGGAATAGTATGTTGTATATAGTAATATTTGTATATTACTTTTCTTCACCTTGTGGTATGACACAATCTACTAATTTATTACACTGGCAGCAAAAAGCAGCTTACACATCAAAAAAATGATTAAAAAGTAACAATTGTGTAGCCAAGGTGAGTGCATTTGTCCACACCCTTCTACTTTCTTCATGGTTCAAAAGCAAATATTTATTAGTGATCAGTAACGCAAATGTACACCATACGTGATAAATTTGTTAGTTATTTTTATTGCGATAAATTGTTTAACTTTTATGTTCATTGTGCAGTGACTGTGACTTTAAATGTTACAAATTTTTCCCTTTATCTTTCAAACAAAGTACATTATAGTTATTTTAAGCTTTTTTTTTCCTCTCATATACCCCAACATGTTTTCTGCCCTTAATTTGCAATACATTTTAAAAATTACAAACGTTCTAGCACAATGTTGGTATTATATGATAAAAAACACATAGTTGACTGACTGCTTCTATAATGCAATGAGATACGTTTGGGGTAGCAAGTTCTTCAGTTAAATAGGGATCTTGGAGGTACAGCATAATTTTTTAAGAGAGAGAGAAATACACACAGAGAGTGAGTGTGTGTGTGTGAGAGAGAGAGAGAGAATTCATATTTTTTCTGGAAATCAGTATGGAAAATATATTCTTTGAACATTTATTCATTTTAGTTATAAAAGTACTTAGTGAATATTAGCTATTATTAGTTTCACTATGTGCTAAACACTGTTTCAAGGATTTGAATTAAAACAGTAGGTAAGTACAAGTTTCTATCCTCAAGTAGCTACATGGATTTATTTAGCAGCTGATCTGATTCCAAGTTAAAATGTTTTAACCCATGTCAGTATATCAGGTATTACTACTTTGCTGAAATCCATTTATAGGACATTTTCCATAATTGCAGCATGGCTTACAGTTTCCAACCCTCTTGAAAATAGAAAGCTAAATTCCTCACACTGGAAAGAAGGAGTGATGATGTGACAAGTAGGAGAATGGCAGAGGACCAGAGATTTATATTGCTTTTACCAAATTTGGATAAAATTCAATAGGAATTAAAGTCTTTTCTCCAAGTACACCATGGGGACTTACGAAAGACAAGGCTAAGCTATGCTAAACTTGGCAGCTTATTTATTGTTTTATAGATTTTTTTTATTCAGAGAAGAAGAAAACCAGTAAAGCACTTGCCACTATTTCCAGTCTATTTTTTCTTATTTCTGAAGGTGCAGATTCCACTGCATTTTTTCCTACTAAATTTCAGTGTTTTTGTCCTCCAAATTTAGAGGAAGTTTGAAAAACAAATTTAGTTATACATTTCAGTTTCAGCCAATAAAGAAGAAACATATTGCAAAATTGGCATAAGTGGCACACCCTAAACACAATCACCTTTCACCGTTGGTCAGCAGTTCTCAACCAAAAGTAATTTTCCCTCCTGGAGGATGTTTGGCATTATCTGGAACCGTTTTTGGTTGTCACAGCTGATGTTACTGCTGGCATGTAGTGGGTAGAGTCTTGGGATGGTGTTAAATATCCTCCAGCGGAATGGTCTCCCGTTGACAAAAATTATCCACCCCAGTGTCAGTCGGGCCAAGATGAGAAACCTTGATGTAGTAGAAGCCCATTCTAGGCAAGAAAGTCTGTCACCTGTTTTTCTGAGTCACTTTGAAGATGGAGGGTTTTTAATTGTAATTTTGATTCTTCCTTTCAAATTGTGAAGTATTTAGAACGAACCAATAAAAATTCTCACATAGGCCTGGCGCGGTGGCTCAAGCCTGTAATCCCAGCACTTTGGGAGGCCGAGACGGGTGGATCACGAGGTCAGGAGATCGAGACCATCCTGGCTAACATGGTGA
>NW_016819104.1:25175-69362 GCF_001698545.2 Rhinopithecus bieti
AAAAAAAAATTTAGCT
The DNA here is from genome assembly GCF_001698545.2 of Rhinopithecus bieti. Lineage (NCBI taxonomy): Eukaryota > Metazoa > Chordata > Mammalia > Primates > Cercopithecidae > Rhinopithecus > Rhinopithecus bieti. The sequence goes on from NW_016819104.1 coordinate 25,192, forward strand.
GGACATGGTGGTGCGTGTCTATAGTCCCACCTACTCAGGAGTCTGAGGCAGGAGAATCACTTGAACCCAGGAGGCAGAGGTTGCAGTGAGCTGAGATAGCACCACTTCACTCCAGTCTGGGTGACAGAGCAAGAAAAAGATGCATTTTTCTATATGCATGTTGTGTTTCAGTAATGTTTATTTAAATTAAATAAAATAATTGATTTAATATTTTAAAAATCTTAATATGTGCACACACTGATTGCTCAATAAGTGGCCATTGTTGCTATTATTATTACATGTCTTTCAATTTAATATAAGGCAAAGCACAGGTCAAATGTACTTTTAAATAAAGAAGTAGGCTTATATAATTCCATAATTTGAATGGAGATGTTTCTATTTTTTTATGGTAAAGCAAAGGACTTGGGCTTTACTATTTGATCCCAATACATATTTTTTTCTTTTATGCAAATTTGCTTTTTTGGAGGGATCGTTTAGGGTCAATTGTTTATCGTCTGTTTCCTTTGTTAACTGTAACTTCAGCTGAGTTACATGATCAGAGATGAGTAGCTGAGGAAATAAAAGCACTCAGAGTTTCTTATGATGCATTAAATTGCCAAAGTTCCTTTAAGTTTTCAATGGAACATTTTATAACAGTTGACTTAAGGTTGATGAGATATTTTCTGCAGAGAAATATCAAAATTACATAACCTCTTCAATATTTAACAAGAAAATGCTCAATAAATTCTCAATTACTGTGAAAATTTGAAAAGTTCAAATGAAAAGTAGCCTCAAGTAGAAAATAAAAGTTAATTTAAGTATTCCTTTGATACATATAGTTGGATAAGCTGAAGTCTTTTCACATGTTTGAAATTCTAATAAATGAGGAGAAAAAAGTATGCTTCAATTTGTTGAGAGGTCTTTTACTAACTCACTTTAATGAGCTATCTGCCAATGAGAAAGTTGTTGCATATCTCCAAACCAAATCACTGACTAATTTTTTGTCAAAATAATATATCATTTTAATAGAATTAAGAAAAGCCCCCCATAACCATCTCAACTCAATAGATACAGAAAAAAAGCATTTGGCAAAATCCATCGTGCTTTTATAATAATAATTTTAAAAAATACTCAACAAACTAGGGAATTTTCTCAACCTGATAAAGGGAAGCCATGAAATACCCACAGTCAACATCATACTCAATTGTGAAAACCTGAAAGCTTTCACCCTAATATCAGGAACATGACAGGGAGGTCGGCTCTCATTACTGTTATTTAACACTGTGTTAGAAGGTCAACCTGGGACAATAGGCAAGAAAAAGAAATAACAGTTTCCCAATGTGTAAAGTAAAACTATCACTATTTGCAGATGATGCCATCTGTTCACGTTTACTTTAAGTTCCAGGATACATGTACAGAACGTGCAGGATTGTTACATAGGTAAACATGTGCCATGGTGGTTTGCTGCACCTATCAACCTGTCACCTAGGTATTAAGCCCCACATGCATTAGCTATTTGTCCTGATGCTTTCCCTCCCCTCATACCCTACCATCAGGCCCTGGTGTGTGTTGCTCCCCTTCCTATGTCCATGTGTTCCTGTTCAGCTCCCACTTATGAGTGAGAACATGCAATGTTTGGCTTTCTGTTCCTGAGGTAGTTTGCTAAGGATGATGGCTTCCGACTTCATCCATGTCTCTGCAAACGACATGATCTCATTCCTATTTAAGGTTGCATAGTATCCCGTGATGTTTATGTACCACATTTTCTTTATCCAATCTATCATTGATGGGCATTTGGGTTGGTTCCATATCTTTGCTATTGTGAATAGTGCTACAATATACATATGTGTGCATGTGTCTTTATAACAGACTGATTTATGTTCTGTTGGGTATATACCCAGTAATGGGATTGCTGGGTCAAATGGTATTTACCAGCTAACTTTTTTCTAACCTAATGAAACTATGTAAAGTCTGTAACTAGACCATATAGCTTACTTCATATGTTTGTTAACAAAACTTTTAAATAAGATTTAAGGAAGAATAATCTTGGGAAGACTGAACAGATTATGTTCCAACCCAATAAACACTCCTGTAGAATTGCCACAATCTCTTGGTTCTGCTTAATTCACTGTTTTAAGTACAGTTTATTTTAAAACTATAAACATTATGCACACTCTAAGGAGAATTTGCAAAATAGGTAATGGTAAAACAAAGAAAAAAAGGGGGAAAAATGTATGTCACCATGCAATGTAATCATCATTAGTAGTTTCATATAATTTCTTAGACTTGATTTTTATATAATTGTTAACAAAGTTGAGATTACACTTTATACGTAATTTTAACTCCTTAAGTTAATATTATCCGATTTATATTGTAATGTCATTATAACTTCCTCTAAGTTTTTCAGTGAGAAAATTATATTTCATTATATTATTACACAATAACTTAATCATCTGTTGAAATTTAGATTATTTCTAGTTTTGGTGCATTAAATGATATTGTGCCTAAAACCTTCATCTACACTTGCAATTATGTCATTATTAAAGATTACCAGAAATAAACCCATTGGATCAAAGAGTATTACAATATCAAATTGTTTTTTAATTAATCTCTTTAAGGAATTATCATATAAACTAGTTAAGGAAATATGATAGAACGTTGACTTTTGTATTTCGTATCTAACAAATAATTTCAAATATTGTGTACAAAGTCTTAATTCTCATCTCTTATGATTACTGTATCTAACAGTTTGATCAAAAGCACATAATTTTTAAACTCTTTTTTCTTAAACCATGTTATATTACTTTTATTTGAATCAAGAACTATAATATAACCTTTTTATAGTTGAATTTAAGATCCTTATCTTTTTCGAAGCGATAGTTAGATAGCTGGATGGATGGATGGATAAATAGATTAATATATAGACACACAGACATCAAGGACCCACTCGTAAAATAGTGTGGCATCCAGCATTTATATAATCAAGTATGGAAACTGCCTTAGGTGAAAGGCAAAGGTTTTGTAGTGACAATCAGGAGTTAGCTCAGTATTTCCAGATAAACTGCAAATAATTGGTATTACCACTCTTCAGATGCATATTAAATTTTTGATTGATAAGTAAGGAACAGTTTATGATATCTTTACACGATGCTAAACTATCTGAAATCTTCTATATATAATGGAAAGACGAAAGGGGGAGGGTCGCTAAAGAACTTCAAATAGTTAACTGATTTGGTCAAATATGCATTAAACAAACAAACAACATGGTAGCAGCCTTGTGGATAACAAATTGGAGTTAGTCAGAGAATGAGAAAGCGTGGGTAGAAGCCAGGGCCATCATCATGAAATTATGGTTCATTTATTTTCAGGTTATCATAGTTTTAGACAAAACACATGAGAAGGAACACACACTCTTACATGAACTAGGATATGTGAAACTGTCAGGGTCCCTGCTAGGAAACCACAAATATAAGAGGAGCTGCCTTTAACAGTAATATTTAGGCCATTTGTTAAATAATTGCCTTGGTTTCTACCCACGAAATATTTGTCTTATTTAGAGTTTGTTCTACACATGCAATGTTTAGTAATATCCAGGATCTTAAGTGGGGTTTGAGTATCAGAAGACAGTGTTGTTCCTCGAACAGCACTGGTGCTCTATTCTCTCTGGGGGAAAACTGGAAATGATATCACACTGATTGGCATATTTCCATTCTTAATAATGACTTGGCACTTCTGTTGGAATGATGTGCCTAGAGAGAAAACAACCTTCAGCATTTGGTACCATCACCCATTATGGTACCACCACCATATGCATTATGGGCATAGGAGGGAGAGTCAACTAAATATCAATTAGCCAAGCAAACCATCCACTTTGTAAAGCTCTACAGAATTCTTCATTAACAAGAAAAGAAAGCAATCTTGTTCATATTTACTTCTAATTGGAGAAGTTAAGATAAATATTGAGGCAATGACATAATACAACTGTGCCCTATCTGTAAATCTGAACTTGGTTATAACAAAATTTTCTCTGTATGTGTACTGCTAAGACCTTTATTCTTCATTATAATTGGTTAAGTAAATGTAAATATAAATGTAATAAGTTAGCATCCCTATATCAATAGCTTGCATTGACGGTAATATTTATCATCACTAGAAATGATATACAGTAAGACATCATTTATACATTCACACTGCCTTTTGCTTGAAATAATTAGTAATTATTATTATCACTATATACATTATTTAGTATTATTATGATATCCTTCCAAGAGGGGTTTTGAAAATTAAAGACAACCTACTAATAGACTAACGACTTTTTTCAGTCCAATAAAATCGTTTTCTATAGCAGTATTCTCAAAGCCTGCATATATATATATATGAATATATATATCCATATGTATATATACATATATATATATATCTTTCTGTATACTGAATTAATGCAACAGGGAACAACAATCAATAATCCAGAAATTATTATTTCTGCTTATAGGGTTAAATGACGATATAGGATATTTTCAGATGGAAGATATTCAAAATATCTTAAATGGTGAAACCCTTTACAAAAAAGTGCAAATAGCAACTACTCTTCTGGTCAACACTTGCTGGGTTTATCATTTTTAAAATAACTTGTAATTTTTTATTCAGAAATGCTTTGAAACCCTGAGTAAGTAGCACCTTATTTTCATCACTGAAAATACAATCTTTTCATTATGTATTTAAAATTAGCATGCCATTCTGTCTCATGACAATTTTCGTCATGTGTCTGCCATCATAGAATATAAACTTTGGCAAAGTGTTGAGAAAGTTAAGTCTTTGAATCTACAATTTGGAGAATCAGACTTTGTCCTTGCTAAATTTCACATCATAGAGTTATACTGTGAGGATCTTTGGAAGGTAACCCTTAGTCTTCTATTTCCATGCTTGTATTATTTTTCAAACTTCAACATTTACCTCATAGATAAAATACAGAGCAAAGGTAGAAAACAATGAATAAAGAGATTTAGATTTTAGCCCTTTTATTGCTATCAACTAACTGAATTAAATCGGAAAACTTCCAGTAACCATTGAGATTCCCGTCTCTTCATATGGAACACACACATACAGAACTCCGTAATTGTAAGATCTGAGTTCCAGAATTCTGTGATGTTATCTATATTGGATGAGATAACTCCAAAGAGCAGCATGGAGTCCAAACAAACTAGCAGTACTTAGAATAAAATGTGAGTTTCTAATATTCATCACTGAGACAAATATAAGTTGCTCCTTTGTTCAACCACCACCATGAAGTATTAAAGGCGACATGCAAGCATAATATCAAAATAAACGGTAGCTTTTCTTCCTGTTCTTTTGCATTTACTGCTTGTGTATTCAAGATCATCTCCTAATTCAGGCAAGAGGTACTCCTCATAGCAACTTTGATATCTGGGTATGAAAAAAGAGCCCAAAACGTGGTACTGATGGAATCAGACAGGCACAAAAAGATGCTAACTCAATTACACTGTGTGAACATGGAGGCAGAGACAAGGATGTAAGTCACAGTTTTCAGAGGACATAGAAATTGTCAGTCTGTTTCAACAAAAGATCAATATAAAAAGTAGTGAGGTTTTGCCAGATGAGTAGCGTACAGCCAAGCGATATGAATTTAGCAGTAATTAGAAGTCCAGTTCGTTTTCCTAATGAGCTTGTACTATTTCAAACTTTGTGCAAGTATAAAAACCTATCTTCCATTAAATTCTTCAGAGGGCTGAGACACTGCATTTGTGTAGTAAGTAGAAAATGCTACTAGGAGAATGGTGTAGAAAACAGAAGCAGTCATGATTGAAAATAGATAGCATAAAAGAAAAGCTCAATAAAATGGCTAGAAGAGGCCGGGCACGGTGGCTCAAGCCTGTAATCCCAGCACTTTGGGAGGCCGAGGCGGGCGGATCACAAGGTCAGGAGATCGAGACCATCCTGGCTAACACGGTGAAACCCCGTCTCTACTAAAAAGTACAAAAAACTAGCCGGGAGAGGTGGCGGGCGCCTGTAGTCCCAGCTACTCGGGAGGCTGAGGCAGGAGAATGGCGTAAACCCGGGAGGCGGAGCTTGCAGTGAGCTGAGATCCGGCCATTGCACTCCAGCTTGGGCGACAGAGAGAGACTCTGTCTCAAAAAAAAAAAAAAAAAAAAAAAAGCTAAAAAAAAAAGGCTAGAAGATACAGTTGAGGAAATCTCTTGGAAAGTACAGCAAAAGAAAATAAAACAGATATGGAAAACAAGAAAAGTAAGTGAAATGGCAGGACTTATTCTGAAAGACTATAACGAGGCATGCCTTTCATAGCAGACACTATTCTAAGTGGTTTACCAAAACAATTCTTTCAAAGCAAAACCATTTTGCTAGCAGGTAATATTATGATCTACATTTGGCAGATGAAAAATTCTAAGTACAGAGAAGTTAAGACAAGTTGTCCTAAACACATTGCTAGTAAGGGCAGAATTTCTATCTGCAAATAGGCATTGTGACTCCAGATGCTGTACTATTGTCTGCTACACTATAATGTAATGGAGGATATTATCAAATAAATAATTTAGGAAGATTTTCTAGAATTGAAGCCGTGATTATGGATTTAAAATATCCATTAAGTGTCAGGAACAATGACAGAAAGTAGACCATCTCTAAAGTTTTTAATTCTACAATTTCCTGGCAGAAAAAATTTAAATGTTTCAAGAAGAAAATGTATTTCATATACAAATACAAAGTAATCAATAATGACTTTAAACCTCTTAACAACAATTGGAAAAGTAGGAAAAATGAAACTTTTTTAAATATAAGGAAAATCTATTTCCAATTCAGAATGTTATACCTAGCCTAACTGTGCAGTATATGAAGGGCTAAATAAATATATTTTACATGTGTAAAGTCTCAGCAGTTTTTCTCCCCAGGAAAATATTCTTCGCCTTTCCAAGACATCTATATGTTGTTCTTATGCACCTGCTGGATTTGGGGAAATATTGATATTTCCAGTACTAACAACATTTTATTGAAGGGATTATTCTTTCCTTTCTCCTTCCTTCCTTCTTCCATTTCTCCCAAACTCACTCCCTTCCTTCCTTCTTTTCTTCCTCTCATCCCTCCATCCCCCTTTTCTTCCTTCCTTCCTTCCTTCCTTCCTTCCTTCCTGTGTTAGGTAGACCATGGTCAACAAAATAGAGCCTAAATTAGAGAATAACAAGAACTAGTAAACAAATAAATACATACATAAACTTGTTTTAAAAATGTGAAGAACAATGAATACAGTCTGCACAGACCAAAATTTAATCTTCACAAGAGGTTATTTTTGTATTCCCAGTGCCTAATAAAGTGATACCCTTACAGTAGGCACTCAGTACATTTTTGGTGAACCACATGCATGTGTTGAATACATTTGATTTCTTCTAACAATCAAAACCAGATTGTTTTGTGTGAATATCTAGTGGAAACAATCTTAGTAGCTCATATGTACAAATACAAGAGTTAAATTTTTAATGTTGCTGTGTATTAGTCTTCTTAAAATCTTTTTAAGCCTTTCATGTTGCTGCTTGTAGAAAATAATTTTAGCACAGTGCACAACAAAATTTAAAACAATTATCCCTTTGCCATTTTTGCACCTGTTCAATGGAGATGAGGAGTGCAGATGATGTGAGTATCTCATTAATTCATAGAAAATATCGCTTTCAACCTATTTTGCAATTCCCCAACTCCACAAGCACGCTGCAATTCAGCTATAAGATTCTGCAGGGCTGACAGTGTCATGCCCAGTTTAACAGTAGATAGATAAATGTGATTAAATAGAGGTCTAAATGTAATTGCACTGTGGTGGAAATGTGGTAGTAAAGCAGATTATCATTATTACATAATGTGCTAGCAATCTTTATATACATTGCTTCTCTTTATACAAAAGTCAAGCCTTAACAGTCTGCATACTTAAAATATATAGCTGCAAAGTCTTTTGTTGCATTAGATTTCATTTACTACTTGATCCAATACATACAAAACAGGAAACATGCTTCTTAGGGTTAGCAATACGAATCAACAGTCTTTAGGCTAATTAACTTTATAGGTAACTTTACTATTGGTTTGGTAATGGCAGTGAATGGAGCCTAATTAGTTTTGGATTTTGTTTTGTGTGTTCTTTGAAAATAGCCAGCAAGTTTTTCTCTATGCAAAGACGTTTTGAAAACATACAAGTGATTTTAATTCATTTTGTAATTATCTCTGTTTTAACAGCATAGAACTTTGAAAGAAAACTAAATTATATTCATGTCTTTGCAAATCAATGCCAAATGTGATTTAACAAGATGGTTTTCATCATCTCTGAAAAATACTGATATATTTAAAATTTAAAATTCACAATATTTTGTTTAATATTTATTTAAATCCTTTAATTACTATAAATATGAAATTAGATAAATGTGCATTATCTTTATGAGATGAAGTAGAATTAAGTCATCTCTTGTGGTCTTATTTTGTTATATATTGCTCATCTCCCATTTTCAATATTCCCTCCAAATCCAGCTATTCAGTTCTTCTGAACTATTTTCAATTCTACCAGTGATCTCCGCTATCCTTCAAAAAAACAAAAAGAAACTGTTCAAATTTCTGATTTTATATGACTTATTTTAGCTTTCTGCAAACCCCAGTGGTACCCTGACTTCCCCTATGATAATAACATATTTTAACTGCTTGTTTTTTTCTTTTTTCTCACTAGGCTGAAACTCTAATTAAAACAGGGGCTATGTCTTGCCTAACTTCCTATTCTAAGCACATTAGCTCAGTCCTGGAATATATTATAGCAGGCTCTACTAATTGTAGAATAGCAACCTTATTGAATAAGTGTGCAAAACAAAGACTGTTAAACCCATCTAGCTCTTAGGCTAATTTAAAACATTAAACAATTTTATTTTATTTTTTATATATTCATTTTTAAAATTTTTATTTTAGGTACAAGCACACATGTACAGGTTCCTTGAATAGGTAAATTGAATTTCATGGAGTTTTGTTGTACAGATTATTTCATCATCTACGTAATAAGCATAGTACCCACTAAGTAGTTTTTTAATCCTCATGCTCCTCCCGCACTTTTCCCTCAAGTAGGCCCTGGTGTCTATTGCTCCCTTCTTTGTGTCCATATGTACTTGATATTTAGCTCCCACTTTTAAGTGAGGACATATGGTATTTGGTATTCTGTTCATGTGTTCATTTGTTTAGAATAAATGCCTCCAGCTCCATCCATGTTGCTGCAAAGGACATATTCTTGTTCTTTTTAATGGCTGCATAGTATTGTATGGTGTACATGTACCACATTTTTATCCACCATTGATGGCTATATTAGTCTGTTTTACACTGCTGATAAAGACATACCCGAGTCTGGGAAATTTATACACAAAAAGAGGTTTAATGCACTCACAGTTCCATATGGCTGGGGAGGTCTCACAATCACTGCAGAAGGCGAAAGGTACATCTTACATGGCGACAGGCAATTGAAAGAATGAGAGCCAAGAAAAAGAGGAAACCCCTTATAAAACCATCAGATCTCATGAGACTTATTCACGCCCGTGAGAACAGTATGGGGGAACTGCCCCCATCAATGAATTATCTCCCACTGGGTCCCTCCCACAACATGTGGGAATTAGGGGAACTGTGATTCAAGATGAGATTTGGGTAGGGACACAGCCAAACTATATCAGTGGCTATTTAGATTGATTCCATGTCTTTGGTATTTTGAATACTGCTGCAATGAACACATGTGTGTATGTGTCTTTATGTATGAGTATATGAATATAATTATTTATACTCATTTGAGTATATACCTGATAATGGGATTGTTGGGTTGAATAGTAATTGTTTTAATTTCTTTCAGAAATCACCAAAATGCTTTTGATAATGGCTGAACTAATCTACATTCTCACCAGCAGTGAATAAGCATCCATTTTTTGTGCAACCTCTTTGTCATCTGTTATTTTCTGACTTTTAATTAATAGCTTTTCTGACTGGTGTAGATGGTTATCTCATTGTGGTGTTACTCTGCCTTTTTTTAATGATTAGTAATGTCAAACTTTTTTTCATATGCTTGCTGGCCACATGTATGTCTTCTTTTGAAAAATGTCTGTTCATGTACTTTGCCCAATTTTTAATGGGATTGTTTGTTTTCTGCTTGTAAATTTCTTTAAATTCCTTATAGATTCTGGATATTAGACCTTTGTGGAAGCATAGTTTGCAAATATTTTCTCACATTCTGTAGGTTGCCTGTTTACTCTGTTGCTAGTTTCTTTGCTATGCAGAAGTTGTTGAATTTAATTAAGTCCCATTTGTCAATTTTTGTTTTTGTTGCAATTGCTTTTGGTATCTTCATTATAAAATCTTTACCTAGTCCTATGTCTAGAATGGTATCTCCTAGGTTATCTTCAAGAGTTTATAGAGTTTTAGGTTTTACATTTAAGTCTTTAATCTTTTGAGCTAATTTTGTATATTGTGTAAGGAGGGGGTCCAGTTTCAATTTTCTGCGTATGACTATCCAGTTACCCCGTCTGCATTTATTGAATAGGGAGTTCTTTCCCCATTGCTTATTTTTGTAGACTTTATCAAAGATCAGATGGTTATAGGTGTGCTGAGTTAGCTTCTGGGCTCTCTCTTCTATTCCATTAGTCTACATGTCTGTTATTATTTTGGTTACTGTAGCCTTGTATAGTTAGAAATGGGATGATGTGATGTTTCTAGTTCTCGTCTTTTTGCTTACAATACTTTGGCTATCCGTTCTTGTTTTTCACTTTGTAAGAATTTTAACCTAGGCACAGTGGCTCGTGACTGTAATTCCAACATTTGGTAGTCTGAGACAAGCAGATGGTTTCAGCCCAGGAGTTTGAGACTAGCCTGGGAAACATGATGAAACCCTGTCTCTTCTAAAAAATACAAAAATTAGTCTAGGGTTGTGGCCCGTGCCTGTAGTCCCAGCTAACTGGGAGGTTAAAGTGGGAGTGTCACTTGAGCCCGGGAGGTCAAGACTGTCGTGAGCCATGATTGCGTCACTGCACTCTAGCCTGGACGATAGAGAGCATCTCTGTTTCCGAAAAAAGAAAAGAAAAGAAAAGAAAAATAAATTAGAATAGTTTTCTAATTCTGTAGAGAATGTTATTGGCAGTTTAATAGAAATAGCATTGAATATGTAGATTTCTTTGGGTAGCATGGCCATTTTAATGATATTGATTCTTCCTATCTATGAGCGTGGAATGTTTTTGCATTTGCTTGTGTCATCTTTGATTTCTTTCAGCAGTGTTTTGTAGTGCTCCTTGTAGAGATCTTTCACCTCCCTGGTTAGCTGTATTCTCAGGTACTTTGTTCATTTTTACGGCTTTTGTGAATGGGATTGTGTTCATTTGGCTCTCAGCTTGGATGTTGTTGGTGTCTAGGAATGCTACTGATTTCTGTACATTAATTTTGTATGCCAAAACTTTGCTGAAGTCTATCAGATGAAAGAAGTTTTGGGAAGATACTACTGGGTTTTCTAGGTATGGAATTGTATCATCTCCAAACAGGAATAGTTTGACTTCATCTCTTCCTATTTCAATGCCTTTTATTTCTTTCTCCTGCCTGATTTTTCTAGCCAGAACTTCCTTTACCATGTTGAATATGAGTAGTGAGAGAGGGCATGCTTGTCTTGTTCCAGTTTTCAAGGGAAGTGCTTCCAAATTTTGCTCGTTCAGTAGGACGTTGGCTATGGGTTTGACATAGATGGCTCTTATTATTTCGAAGTATGTTTATTCAATGCCTTGTTTGTTGAGGGTTTTTGAAGTGAAGAGATGTTGAATTTAGTCAAAAACCATTTCTGTGTCTATTAAGATAATCATGTTTTTTAAAATATTAATTCTGGTTACATGATGAGTCACATTAATTTGAGTCTATTGAACCAACCTTGCATCCCAGGAATAAAGCCTACTTTTATGGTGGATTAGCTTTTTGATGCACTGCTGGATTCAGTTTGTTAGTAGTGTGTTGAGCATGTTTGCGTCTACTTTTATCAAGGATATTGGCCTCAGTTTTTGCTGTTGTTGTTGTGTCTCTACCACGTTTTGGTGTTAGGATGATCCTGACCTGATAGAATGAGTTAGGAAGGAGCCCCTCCTCCTCAATTTTTTGGAATAGTTTCAGTAGGAATGGTACTAGCTCTTCTTTACATATCTGATAGAATTCAGCTGTGAATCTGTTGGCCCTGGCTTTTTTTGGGGTGGGTGGTGGCGGGGTGGGGGGCAGGCTTTTTATCACCGATTCAGTTTTGGAACCCAATTGGTCTTCTCAGAGATTTAATTTCTACTTGGTTTAGTCTTGTGAGGTTGTATATGTTCAGGAATTTGTACATTACTTTTAGATTTTCTAACACGTGTGGATAGAATTACTCCTACTAGTCTCTGAGGGTTTTTTGTATTTCTGTGGGGGTAAATGGTAATGTCCCTTTTGTCATTTTTGACTGTCGTTATTTAGATCTGCTCTTTTTATCTTTATTACTTTTTTCAAAAAATCAACTCTTGATTCTTTGCTCTTTTGCATTGTTTTACACATCTCAATTTCCTTCAGTTCAGCTTTGATTTGGTTATATATTTTCTTCTGTGAACTTTGAGGTTGGTTTGCTATGGTTTCTCTATGCCATCCAGTTGTGATGTTGTGTTCCTAATTTGAAATCTTTCTAACTTTTTGATGTGAGTGTTCAGTACTATAAATCTCCCTCTTGACACTGCCTTAGCTGTCTCCCAGAGATTCTGGTATATTGCATCTGTGTTCTCATTAATTTCAAATAATTTCTTGATTTCTGCCTTATTTTCATTATTTACCCAAATGTCATTCAGGAGTAGGTTAATTCCCATGTAGTTATATGGTTTTCAGTGATTTTCTTAGCATTGATTTTTATTTTTATTGGGCTGTAGTGTGACAGCATGGTTGGTATGATTTTGTGGGTTTTTTTTTTTTTTTTTAGTTGCTAAGGATTGTTTTATGGCCCATGGTCTATTTTAAACTATGTGCCAGGTGCAGATTAGAAGAATGTATATTCTTTTTATTTTTTAATTGGGAAGACTGTTCTGTAGGTGTTTATTAGGTCCACTTGGTAAAGTGTCATGTTCAGGTTCTGAATATATTTGTTAATGTTTTGCCTCAATGATCTGTCTATCAGTGGGATATTGAAGCTTCCCAATATTGTGGTGTGGTAATCTAAGTCTCTTTGTAGGATTCTATGAGCTTGCTTTATGAATCTGGGTGCTTCTGTACTGGGTGCATATATATGTAGGATAGTTATTTTTTCTTGTTGAATTGAACCCTTTACTATCATGTAGTACACTTTGTCTTTTTTGATCTTCATTGAATTAAAGTCTGTTTTGTCTGAAATTAGAATAGTCACCCCAGATTTTTCTGTTTTCCTTTTGCTTGATAGGTTTTTTTTGCCACATCTCTTTACTTTGAGCCTGTGGGTGTCATTGAATGTGAGATGGATCTCTCAAAGACAGCATACTGTCGTGCTTTACTTCTTTACCCAACTTACTACTCTGTGCCTTTTAATTGGGACAATTATATCATTTACATTCAAGATTAGTATTGACATGTGTGGAATAGTTCATGTTATCATGTTGTTAACTGGTTATTGTTCAGACTTGTTGGTGTGGTTGTTTTATAGTGCCAGTGGTCTATGTATTTAAGTGTATTTTTCTAGTGGCAAGTATTGGTCTTTCTTTTCCATGTTCAACACTCCCTTCAGGACCTCTTGTAAGACAAGTCTGCCAATAAATTCTCTTAGCTTTTGCTTGTCCGAGAAGGATCTTATTTCTTAACTTTTGAAGCTTAGTTTGGCTGGATATAAAATCCATGTTTGGAAATTCTTTTCTTTAAAAATGCTGAATACAGGCCCTCATTCTTTTCTGGCTCTTGGAGTTTATGATTCAAGTCCTTCTGTTAGCCTGAAGGCATTACAGGTAATTTTCCCATTCTCTTCAGTTGCTTTTAATATTTTTTTCTTTCATTTTGACTTTGGAGAATCTAATGACTGTGTGTCTTGGGGATGTTCTACTTGTGTAGTATTTCACAGGGTTTCTTTCCATTTCCTAAATTTGAACTTTGGCCTCTGTAGCGAGGTTGGAAAAATTTTCATGAACGATACAAAAAATATGTTTTCCAACTAGCTTGCTTTCTTTTCCTGTCTCTCAGAAATGCCAGTGAGTCATAGATTTGGTCTCTTTACATAAATCTGTATTTTCAGATTTTCAGAGGTTTTGTTGATTATTCTTTACTTTTTTTTCCTTTAGTTTATCTGATCAGGTTATGTTAGAGAGCAGGTCTTTGAGCTCTGAGATTCTTCTATCTCCTTAATGCTATTGATCCCCATTCCTATCTATATTCTGAATTCGATTTCTGGTAATTTTAGGCATTTCAACTTGGTTAGTAATCATTTCTGGGAAACTATTGCACTCATTTAGAGGTAAGAAGACACTGTGGCTTTTTTAGTTTCCAGAGTTCTCATCTTGTGCTGGTTCTTTCTCATCTGTGTGGCCTGATAGTCCTTCAGTTTTTGACACTGATATCCTTTTGATGGGTTTGTTTTTTGTTTTGCTTTTATCTTATTAAATGTCCTTGGGTGTTTGATTGTGGTATAAGGTGAATTTAGTCAATTGGATTTGTTTCCAGTGAACTATTTTTTTGTGTGAGGGCAAGGCCCAACTCAGCACTCCTGGGTTGTGTGCACTCATTCTGGGGGACTGGTACTGGGCCTCTGGCTTTGTTCTCTCACCCTTCAATGTTGGTAACCTGCTTCACTGGAGGGTTTGAGGTGTTCCCAGACCACTGACCACAACCTTCCAAAGAGTGATGCCAGCCAGTGAGACCCTTTTTCAGGCAGTGGCAGAGGGATTTGTGTTCATTTTATGTGACAGCAGAAACAGCAGTATGGTTGGGTGCAGGCCCATCAGCTGGGACAGGGTGCTAGCAGTCACAGAGCTGCCAGCCTCCTCACAGGAGGAGACACTTTGGGAGGCATGAAGCTGCTGGAGTCTGTGCACACGTTCACACCCATGACAGTATTGATGCAGGGGTGGGGCACAGGTGGCACAGCTCTGGTGGCCTCCATGTGCACATTTATGCCAGTGTTGGTGGCGGTGGCTTGAGGCAGGGCACAGGGCTAACAGTTTTCCTCTGGGTGTCCATGCCTCTGGCAATGGCAACAAAGAGTGAAGATTGGGGCCGCTGGTGAACACGTTCGTGTTTGGGCTGGCAATGGCAGCATGGCATCACGGTACTGCAATGGCATGAGGGAGTAGGTATGCTCTAGTGGACAGCAGTGGTACAGTGTGGTATATGGACACTCATGTGCCAGCAGGGAAGGGGAGGAAAGGTTGCCCATGCAAATGCATGCTGGTAAAGCAATGAGGGTGACTGTAGGCACATCCATGCTGGCAAGGTGGCACAGGGGAGGCTGTGCTGAGGGGGGATTTGGGTGGGTTGGTGCATGTTGTCAGGGGCCACTTGTTGAAGCTGTCTGATGGTCATGTAGAGTCTGGCAGTATAAGAACTATGATTTGTGCCCTTGGGAGGCATCCAGGTTGGGCATCCAAGTCTGCACTGCAAATAGGCACAGCCAGGCTGGGGCCCTGGGATAGGCCAGCAAACAGAAGAGTGCTCAGGTCAGACTAGTCCCATCTCACAGGTAGATTGCCCTACTCAATTCAGGTCTAACAATCCGTTAAGGCTAGAGTCTTCTAGAGGAGTATGGCAAGGCTTTGGGGATGGCTGTCCCTTGCCACACTCCCCTGTAGATGTTTCTGCATCAAACACTTCGGGCTCTGCACAGGCTATAGGCCTGCTCCTACCACCTCTAAGTAGCAGGCCCTGCCAGCTCAAGTGCCTGTGGGGGCTGTGGGGTCTCCTGTTGCCAGGATTCCAGGGGTCTATGGCAAGAGGGAGTTGCTAACCGTGTGCCCAACTCACCCCTTCCCTAGGAGTAGTTGGGATCCAGGAACGAGTCCTGGTGTATGGTATTGCTGAGAGTATTCCCTGCTTCTTCACCCTTCAGCTCAGTGTCTGTGTCCTCCCACTATTTACTCTCAATGTCTTCATTCCAAAGATCTGCTCAGAGTATGCCAGTCTTCCCGGTGTCCTGGTTCCTCAGTGGCAGATGCTCCTGCTAGCTGTGTCTAGTCAGCCATCTTGCCTTGTGAGATTCTCTCATTTCTTTTACTGTGAGAACGATTTCTGTGTTGGAAGACTATTTTATAAAGATTGGCAAGGTCGATCAGTAAATTTTATCATAATGGCTAAACAAATTAACACAAGTTGACTTGAGAACACTGCAAAAATTAACAGGACTTTCATTTTCAACTTTGGTCCATCTTACCGATATTCCAACTACACACTTTTGAACAGTGCATGTTTTTTTTTTTCATTCAAGTCAATGTGAAGCAATCAGACACTTTCATATCCATAGAATGCTATCCTTTTTTAAAAAGAACTGTTTTTAGTAACTTAACATGGCACCCAGATAAAATAACAAACGAAGGCCTGTGGAATTACAGAGAGATTAGCTCCACTGTCTGTCATCACATTTTCATCACAATGTACTTTATGGTTAGCTATGGGACATCCAGAAGCTGTGTAAGTATTTAGAGGTAAAAGATAAAGTAATATTATAATGTTTAAAAAATATTGCAAGATTAGTGTCATATGGCATTAGATGTTCCAGGCCTTCTCCATTTTCTTCAAGCCCTGAATATAGCCATTTTCTCTTATATGTAGCTGATGAATTGTTTGCCTCTTACTGGATGATATGAGTGCTATTTGATATGCAGTCCTTCAACTTTTTCATTTTCTGTTTTAAATTACTTCAAATTCTACTTCTAGCATTTCTATAGAAATATTAATAAAACATGCACTCACAGACATGCATATTATTTTCAATAATGATAATAACAAAACTTAGAAATAAACGCACATTACATGAATTGAGATGATGAAACTTGGAATAGCTACATAAAGGGTATTCTGTCTGGCACTCTGAAAAAAGAGAGATCTATACGTAAATTGACAAGTGACGGTAAAGATAGCAGATAAAAAACTACATATTTCATCCTATTTGTATTAAATAATAATAAATTATGTATGCTAACTCATGCCTAGAAAAATACAGAGGAACTGATGGCAACTTTTGATCAACAGTTACCCATGGGAGAATGATCCAGTTATGGGATAAATTCATTTTCTCCTTTTCTAAATTTCTATGGTGTTACATTTTTAATATATATCAACTTAAATTTGTAGTTAGCAAAAGTAAAAGTATTTATAAAAATATTGTATAGTGGCTTTTCTCTTTTTCAAACTTGTCTCAGGATAATTTTAATGCTGTCATCATTAACAAGACTGTTCTATGTCTTTCACTAGAGTTTGGAATCTCATTCTCTTCTCACTATTCCAGAGCCACACTTCTTCAATTATTTTATCATATACCTGCATCTTCAGATTTGCACTGTGGCTTACAATATTCTTAGGTTTCATAAAATAAGTATTTGTCCAAATGAAATAAAATAAGCAACAAGTAAATAAGTACATAAATAGCAGTTTTTGAAAACATGTTTTTATATTTTCTTCTCCAGCAAAATTCTAAAGTAAGTTGTATCTACTTTATTGATCTACTTTCTCAATCTTCCTATCATTTCTTCCCTCATTGGTTCTATACTATCCATTGAAAGCTTAAAAATCATGAGTAATTTTGTAATCATGTAACCTAAGTGTTGGAAAACTAATTCTGAAATATCCAGACAGTAAAGATGTTCGTCTTTGCTGATCATACAGGTTCTGCCACAACTAAACTCTGCTGTTGTAGTAAGAAAGCTCCAACAGACAAAATATTTGATAAATAACCATAGCTGTATTCAAATAAAGTTATATATATATAGGAAGCAGACTGGATTTGACCTGTGATCTATAATTTGCAGGCTTCTGATATAGTCTAAGAGCTAATTTGCAATTATCATTCATCATTAGTTCACTAAAGCATTTGACACTGCTTCCTTATTTTTAAATCTCTCTGGACAGACACTTTGGGCTTACCAAATGTCCCATGGACTCTTCTGTATTTCCAGCTCACTGTTGCAGTTAGATTGGAGCACATGACTTATTATGGCCAATAGATTTGAGTGGAAGTGAGATGTGCTCTTTCTCGGCTCCCTGACAAAGTTAAAAATGAGGGAGTGAATTCTCTATGCACTCCCTCTTGTTTGTGTTGAGAGAGGGAAAGGACTCCAAAATGTCAGCATGGCAGGATGAATGCCCCCGGGATTTCTGGTCACAACAGAGATGAGATGCTAAGAAGAGAATGCTCATAACCGTCAAGACGACGACAACAACAACAACAACAACAACACACTTTTCTATGTTAGGAGTCCGAGATAGCAGACTTTATCAGTTACATCACAAGAAAACCTATCCAGATCTTTCAGCAATGGTATACCTACAAATGGTTACCTTCACGTTTCTCCTTCTTGAAGTTTCTTTATTTTAACTAATTTTGAAATTTATATTCTTCCTAAAGAAACTGTGGTACGTATGTATGTGTATATATATATATATACACACAAACTAGAATATTATTCAATTATAACATAATAAGATCCTATCATTTGTAACAACATAGATGAGGCTGGGGAACATTTTGTTAAGTAAAGTTAGGTACAGAAAGATGAAAATTGCATGTTCTTACTCACATGTGGGAGCTAAAATTGTTGATCTCATGGAGGTAGAGAATAGAATGGTGGCTACCATAGGTTGAGAATGATGATGAGGGGGATGAAGAGGGGTTGGTTAATTGGTACAAAACTACAGTTAGATAGAGGAATAAGTTCTAATGCTCAACAACACAGTAGGGTGATTATAGCTAAAAATATTTATTATATATTTCAAAATACCTACACGAGAAGTTTTGGAATATTCCTAATACAAAGAAATAATAAATATTTGAGGTGATGGATATCCCACTGACCTAAATGTGATCATTACATGTTGTACACATCTATCAAAATATTGTATGTACCATATGTATAACTATTACCTAACAATAAAAAAGTATATATTTTACCAACTACAGGTTATACTGTCCTTTGTTTCTATATCTTATTGTTTTGCTTTATTCTCTCTCCTTTCTTTTCTGACTCTGATTAACAGTCAGTTATATCTTTTGATGTTATTCCAAAGAAAGACACTGCTTGAAAATCATTTTAGTCTTTTCATCAAAATACAAAATTTTTTGACACGTCTTTCATTTCTTTCCTTTGTGACCTTCATTTTATTGTTAAAGTCATATATATTCTTTGCAATATTTTTTGTTTCATTAATTTTTCAGTTCCATAATTTCTATTATTATTATTCATCATTTCTATATCACTATTGGGATTTTCTATGCTTTTATTCACTGGATCTATATTTCCTGTTCTCTTTTGAGCAGAAAATATGTATTAAAATCTTTGTCTGCTTACTGCAACACATTTGTCATATCAGGTTATATACCTGTTCACTGTCTTTTTTTGAGAGTGAGTCTTTGCATGTTCAAAAACTTGCATTTTATCCTTAACATTGTAAATATTATATTTTGGATTACATATATTTCTATGAATAATTCTGAATTATTTTGCTTCAGCGGGTAATTAAACTTGTTTCAACCTAAGCTATAAAAGCTGGTTTTTTGATAACATCTCTGGTCTCGGTGTAATTTTTAAATTTGTATGGTTAATTTTATCCCATGCAAGTGTGGTTCAGAGGTTAGTCAGAAATTTGAGCAGAGTTTATACATAAAATATGTGGCTCATCCTCTCCGACCCTCTCCTTTCTTGAACTCTGCCTTTATTTTCAAGAAAATAGCTCTTTCTATCAGAAAGGCTGTGGTTTGCATTCCATCTGTATTTATTTATTCATTCTGTCATTCAATTATCATCTTCCATTGGCCTTTTCTCATGCTAAAAACAAAATCTTGCTAGTGTATATTGACAAACCCTGAGAAATATTTGTCTTTATGGATTCTGTTGGTGCTAGACCAAGAAGAAAGTATATTAGTGAGTAGGCTGAATTTATGGCATTGGGTAAACATGCCGTAGATTCTAGATTTAACACACTAGCTTGAAACTCTGTGTGCTCCATTACCTGATTAAAACCTGTACTTATCCTTAGCCCAGACTAAATGCACCTGATACGACAGAAATTTCTTACTATAATGAAGAGGTAGAAATCTAAATAATTCAGTAGCTAGGGACATTGACATGTATTTACTATATGTTAAATGTTGGAAAGTTCTGTAGTTGTTACTGCTGTCTGTGGACTAGAACACTGCTAGAAATTTTAGAAGGTATTCATATAAGGAATGTTTTTATCTGCAAGAGACAACCTAACTATAGGGACAGAGTCTTGTTATTGAGTTAGAAAGAAGTTCAAAGATAAAAATTCGTGGGCGCTGCTTTTAAGGATGAAGAGTGACAGAGCCAGCATTTTTGTGACCCTTCTGATTTATTTTATCATGGTTATAATATGGCTTTTCTAGTTTACTTTTACATCTGCTTTCAAGGCAGAAATAAACAAAGTGACTAGGTCAGTCATTTTAACCTTTTATCTAGACAGTAAAATATCTCCATAAACACCCCCTCCCCAACAAAGACTTCCTTAAATATCTAATTTGCTAGATCAAAGTAACATAATCACTTCTACCTGCAAAGCAGATTGGGTAAGAGGAGAATAAGATTGTCATAATTGGTTTAAATACACAAATCTCTTTCCATTGGCATATTGCCCCTCTGAAATGCTTTGTGGTTATGTAAGCCACGTTTCAGTGAGGAATTGATATTAAATAAATATCTGGCAATGTTTTTGAAAGGAAGAAAAGGAGTCCAGAATACCAGAGGCTACATAAAGTTACATGTTGTTGTCACATGTAGCAATGCCAATGTGGTAATCAAAGTGACCTGCCCCACAGGTACATTTAGTGATTATTAGTAAGTAATGAAATTCCAAGGACCGAAATAAATAGATAGCCTACTAAGATTGATTTTGTATTTTATTAAGGAAAAGGTCCATGTTTGTTATAGAGAAAACCAAGAGTCAAAAAAAAAAAAATATAGAGTGATGGTAACTTTCCTGATTTCAGGACAGGATTCAGATAAAAAACAACGTCTTTCAAATGAAGAGAAATCTATAACTCCTTGAGAAATGATACTGCAATAACATGATTATATACTGTGAATTCCTCCTAAACTTCCCCAAGGGACCTAAAACAACTCAGCTGGGTAACTTTGCCAGTAGAAGGTAAATAGTTTTGAACAGCACCCGTTAGCAAATACCAATTCTAAGTAAGCTAGAACATCCCAGGTCCAGCAGTCGAGGTCAAGGGGACAGATGTTTAAAGGATGTCTAACATAATTTTCCTCATGATAGGATAAGTAAGACTGAATGTGTCATTTGAACATGTATCCTAAAGACCTGGCAGTGGGCCACGTATGATGGCTCATGCCTGTAATCGCAACATTTTGGGAGACCAAAGCAGGAGGATGGCTTAAGGCCATGAGCTGGAGATCAGTCTGAGCAAAAAGTGAGACCTCTTCTCTACTAAACATTTTTTTTTCTTTTTTTAATGTAGCTGGGTATGGTGGAGCACTACTGTAGTCCAAGTTACTTGGGAGGCTGAGGTGGGAGGATCACTTGAGCTCAGGAGTTTGAAGCTGCAATGAGCTGTGATCATACAACTGCACTGCAGCCTGGGCAACAGAGCAAGACCTCATCTCTTTAAAAAATAATAAAAAATAAGTGGAATTAAAATTAAAAAATACCTGGAAGAATTAATATAATAACTCACTGATGCACCAGGTTAAGACTACTATAGGAGAAAAGGGCAGTAATTTTTAAAATAAGGTCCTGTGTAAATCACAGCTATTAGCATCAACATAAAAACGTTAAAGAGACTGGGCAGAGCAAGATGGCCGAATAGGAACAGCTCCAGTCTCCAACTCCCAGCGCAAGTGACACAGAAGACTGGTGATTTATGCATTTTCAACTGAGGTACTGGGGTCATCTCACTGGGGAGTGCCGGACAATTGGTGCTGGTCAGCTGCTACAGCCCGANAAAGTATAATAAATAAATAAATAAATAAATTTAAAAAAAATAAAAAAATAAAAAAAAAGAATTAGTTGTTCTCTAGCTATCAAAGAAAAGCTTTGCTTTCAGAACCAGGTCACTATGCAGTGAGTACCATGTTCTTTTCCATTGTAATTTACGGCCTCTGAAAAGCTTCTGAGTAAAATCTTACTTGAAAAAAAAAAAAAAAAAACATTAAAGAATTAGGAAAGGTGATCCTTATTCCATTTTTATATCAGACTCTATATTGCCTGATACAAAAGTTAAATGTGTCTTGGAGAAACACAATGGAATATTGTAAGTTTAATCATATCATTATTCCATTGCAGTCGTTCTTCCAGATATGGTCTATTGTAGAAACAAATCAATTCAGTTGGCAAGCAGCTATTGACCTGACAAATACTTTTTCTCCATTTCAGTAAGATAAAATAGCACAAGAGGATTGCTTTTACCTTACAAGCCTAGAAATAAAATGTTATCATTTGTTTCAGGGTTATTCATCCTCTGCACAGGGCTACCAGTAGCCTTTAAGCAATTGCTATAGTTTAGATGTTTGTCCTCCAAACCTCATGTTTAAATTTGATTCCCAACACTGGATGTGAAGTCTAATGGATACATTTTATGAAATGTGTTAGGTGATTTCGCTGTTGTACAAACATCATAGAGTGTACTTACACAAACTCGATGGCATATCTTACTACATCTCTGGGTTATATGATATACCCTATTGCTTCTAGGCTACAAACCTGTAAATCAACGGTAAGTTCCCAATACCAACAGGAGAAAATGCTTATGACTCTAACTAACAGGTTTTCGAGAATGTGTGGTTAAGGGCCACTAAATCTGACCTTTCTCCATACTCTTTGTGGTCTAAGAGGAAAGGCAATGGTGCAAGTTTTCGAGAATGCATCGGTAAGGGCCACTAAATCTGACCTTCCTCAGTCCTCTTTGTGGTCTAGGAGGAAAACAAGTATTTCTGCTTTTGCTTCAGTGAGTGCAACTATCCCTAACAGCAGGGTCCAGGGACTGTTGCAGGGTCTTGGGTGGGAGTCTACTGAATATTAATGGGAACACAATAGTAAATATGTGTGCATCTAAACATAGAAAAAGTACAGTAAAGTCATGGTATAAAATATTTAAAATGTTATACCTATACTGAGTGCTTACATGAATGGAGCTTGCATGACTGGGAGTTGTTCTGGGTGAGTAAGTTAATGATGGGTGAATGAGACAGTCTAGAACATTGTTGTACACTACTATAGACTTTACAAACACTGTACACTTAGGGTATGCTAAATTTATAAAAAAAATCTTCAATAATAACTTAACCTTAGCTTACTATATTTTTCCTTATAAACTTTTAAATATTTTTACTCTTTTAACTTTTAACTCTTTTGTAATAGCACCGCTGAAAACACACATCGTATGATGTACATAAATAGTTTTTAATACTTATTCTATAAGATTTTGTCTATTTTTTTTAAACTTTTCATGGTTTTTTTTTTTTTTGGAAAACTAATGCATAAACACATACATTAACCTAGGCCTACACAGCGTTAGGATCATCTTTATCACTATGTACCACCTCCACATCGCATTGAAAGGTCTTCATGGGCAGTAACATCTGTGGAGTTGTCATGTTCCATTATAACAGTGCCTTCTTCTAAAATATCTCCTGAAAGACCTGCCTGAGGCTGTTTTACAGTTAATTTTATAGATAGATAGATACATAGATAGGAGTGCACTGTAAGATTACAATAAAATGTATAATACAGTAAATGCATGAATAATTAACAAGTCATTTATTACAATTATCAAGTATTATCCACAGTTCATAATTGTATGTGCTATACTTTTATAGGACTAGCAGCATAGTAGGCTTGTTTACACCAGCTTCACCAGAGACATGTGAGTAATGCATTCCACTACATTATGAAGGCTATGACTTTGGCAGATTATACGAATTTTTCAGTTTCATTATAATCTTTTAGGACCACCACTCTATACCAAAAGGTATAGAGTGTCTATGTTGACTGAAATGTCATCATGGAGTATATAACTGTATTCTGAGACTGAGAATAAATCACACAAAGTTACAGGAGTCTGCTACATCAAGGAACTTTTTTGACAGGCCAAGAATCTGGAACTTGCCAGTCTTTTCCTTCTGAGAGGACAAGGCAAGATGCTATATCCCCAACCGCTAAGAAAAGAGCCTGCTGATAGGTTTAGGAGGGACCATATATCACGTTTTAGCAGAGTGCACCAACATATTACCTGAGACATCCCCAAAGTAACCAGCTTTCCATGGTGTTCCATGCTAGAAAGGCAGCTTTTCCATGCTGTGCCTCTTCTACTTTACACTTACAATCTTAGGGTCAATGTAGCTCAATGTATCTATGCTCACCGATGGTAAGCTAACATGAGAGAGAGACCAAGTGAGGTCCCCAGGGATCTGAAGCTATGTAGTGCACTCTTCCAGGAGTAACTCTGTGATTATCCTTTGACAACAGTTCTTGACTTGCTAGGGACCATTCTGGAGGTTCAGCGTATATCCCTGGGGCATTAAATGACTGCTTGGTTTGTTGTTGTTGTTGTTTCTAGTAGTTCACCCTGTACTGGATGTAAATTAATCCACTCATCTATTAGATCCAGATCTCAGAGTAGCACTTCATCATCAGAGGGATGTGGGCTACATAAAAGACTGAATCCAGGTATTTCTTTAAAGTATAAGAAAGTCACATAACCAGCTTATTCACATTCCTAGTGTGCCAATTTCTGCTACACTCTTGCCCTCCCTTAACCCATATTGATAGCCTCATGTGGATTTCCTTAGGGTAATTTAACTGAGGAATAAAAATTTAATCCTAGTTTGGTTTATATGACTCCATATGCTAGGATTGCAACAGCTGATTTATGCAGGGGTGGTATTGCAACCCCTCTGCAGGTAGTCCTGAAGAACACTGGGGAGCTCTAAACTATATATTTCAGTGTTACTCCTTGACAGGACAGAAAGAAGGACTGAGTAAGATTCTGCCATAACTCTGGGTCCCACTAATACCTTGCCTGTGTGTGTGTCTCTGAGGATACCCAATTCAGAAAAACCTCTAAATAATGAAGTCGATAGAAATTATCATGTATATGTTTATATATTTTAATAAATTCCTTGTATTCACTCCCTCACTTTCAGTATTTTATATGTTTTAGTGGTTAGTTTTATAATTAACTACACAGTTGTTCTATAATTTTCAGAAAATAACAGTGATAGAATTTGGAGAAGAATTTATATTATATAGACATTCTGAACCTGGAGTGTGTACAGTTACTTACAAAAATTTTGCCTACTTGGGAAGAGTGTAAATTCATTTTTAGTTGTAACAGGAGTAGCTGCATTATATAAAATGGGAATATTTGTGTGTGGGGGGAGGGAGGTGGGGATGCAATGTATAAAAATAATTTCTATAGATGTCAAACCACAAAAAGGATATTTGTTTATTCTTATGCCAGGAGGCAACTCAAGCTAAAGTTAATATTCTCTTTCCCATATTTCTTTCTTTTCCACATGCTCTGGAATCTATAGCTTTTGCAAATAACCAGCGCATAACCAACTTGATGCCTCCTCTCAGAAACTTAAATAATGCAAAAATCCTACAAATTGAAGAACCCCTCAACATAGCAGCATGTGTTCAGGGCTATGACATTCAGAAATACTGTAGGGAATGTAGTGGAAGAAGGCAAATGGCAGTGTTCTCAGAAGACGGCCATTGCTGTGGATCTTGTGCTTGGTTCCTGGAAAGCATGGCTCCTTGACACACTTTCATTGAATTTCTTTGCCTCCAAGTTAATGAGAGGCTATTTCTATTTCTTTTTTACTCTTGACTGGAAGTGTAACCATCATGTAGAATCTAGGGAGAAGAGTACTGGTCAAGCTCTGTTTGTAGACTTCTGCTGGATATCCAATATCATTCATCCATAGTTAATTTTGAAATACACCTCCACATAGGCACGCACACATTACTCCCTCCTCCTGAAAAGTCTTACTTGCTTTGAATTGCCAATAATATTCTGTCTCCTCTCTTGTCCAAGTTCCCTGATGACATGAAGCAAACTGTCATTTACTACCATCTTCCATAATCTCCTGTATCACCATATATATACATATTTGTAGTATATATACATGTTTTTAGCTGTACCAGTTTATTTATCATTGCCTGACTTTTCCACTACAGTGTTACCCTTATTCCTTAACCTGAAGTGCTTTTCCACCATTTCTTCTTTATTTTGGCAGATACTGATCATACATCAGTATGTAGTTTAAATTCTAACACATTTCATAAAAACTTTAATTTGTAATTTAATTCCTTATTTTTTATTATCAGAGCATTTTGATTATTTTATTTAAAATAATTATTTCAATATGCCTTGTAGTAATAGTATTGTCTATTGAGATATTTAAAGACCAAGACTACTTCTTCACTATCACTCTATGTTTTTTCTCTTGGAATGATTCTTCTAATATCATACATACCCAACTACCATTTGTTCATTAACTTATAGTCAAGAATGGCTTGGTCAAAGAAGGCCAGCATAACTCATTTTAAATAATTGGCCATGACAACAATATAGAAATGAAAACTTTATACTCATACTTACTACATTTATTTCTTTGTAATTTTCAAAGCTGTATTGAAGTACAACCCAGATTGTACCCAGATTGTACCCAGATTGTAATTTTATAGCAAGTTAATTTTTACCAAGGAAATCTTCATAACAAGATGCTAGTCAAGAAATAGAATGTTATTAGCACATTAGAATATGCTTTTTTTTTTAACCTCTGCCCCTTACAACTTCTTCTTTCTTCCCCAAAGTTAATTACTATCCCGAATTGAAAGTAACAGCTTTTGGTTCAATTTATTCTGTATAAGTTTTTTGTTTGTTTTCTATTTTATTAGTTTCTGATACATAAATATTATTTATTGTCTTATATTTTTAATTTTCTTCTCTCTTGATAATATTTTCTTAAGGTGAATGCTTGTCAAATACATTTTGAATATACGTTCTTCATATTGGCCTTTAAAAAAGCATGTTTTTCAAGTCCTTACTTTGACTTTACCTTGTATTTTTGTTAATTTCACATTTTAATTAATATATACTTTAAATGATTTGTAATTTTAGTATGTTGTCTTTCTTGACTTGAGCTATAAATATGTGTGTTAATTTTCAAACACATGGAGATTTTCTAGCTTCTTGTCATTCATTCCTTGCCAATTCCACAGTGGTCAAAAACCACATTCTCAAAAGTATATAATGCAGATACTATCAATATGGAAATCTTCCTGAGAACTTATAAACTACACACATACTTCAGTCTTTCATAAAAATCAACCAGGCAATTGTTAATTTGGTTGAGAAAATATTTTCTTAGTAATATAATATTGTCTATATTGTGTACCACAGCCTAAGACAGGTGCATAAACATACCCCCAAAATAATTGTAGGTATATGTATTTCTCCTTTCTTCCTTTTTTTTTTTTTTTTTTTTTTTTTGAGACAGAGTTTCTCCCTGTAGCCCAGACTGAAGTGCAATGGTGCCATCTCAGCTCACTACAACCTTCAATTTCCAGGTTCAAGCAATTCTCCTGCCTCAGCCTCCAGAATAGCTGGGATTACAAGCACATGCCACCATGCCTGGCTAATTTTTGTATTTTTAGTAGAGGGAGGATTTCACCTTGTTGACCATGTTGGTCTTGAACTCCTGACCTCAGGTCAGATCCACCTGAAGGCCAGAATTACAGGCATGAGACACCACGCCCGGTCATTTCTGACATTATATGTTTTATATATTCTAGGGTAGGTTTTGTAATGCTCAAAAATCTTACATTTTATATCTCTCTGGTATTTATTTTTTAGCATATAATGGCCTTTTCTCCTGCAAAGGTTTTTTTGGTTCTAATTTTTCCATATTGCAGTAGCACCATAATTTTGTTGTTTAATTTTGCTTAGAATATATTTTTATTTATGCATAAATTTTCTTATTTAATGTAGAGTTGACTCTTTTAAGCAGAATGCAGTATTTTTTAATCTAAACTTTTGTCTTTCAATTGGAAAAAATTGACTATTTACATGTAATGTGGATAGTTATACATTTAGATTTCAATATACTATTCTACTACTTGCTCTCTATCTCATAATATCTCTTTATTATCTTGATTATTATACATTATTTTACTTTTTATTTTAGCATCTTTCCTGGAGATTGCATCATTAATCTTTGATCTATCAGAGTCTATACAAGTCCAAATGTTTACCTCTTCCCAGCAAGAGAATGACTCTAGAACATTATAATAATATTTTTCACTCTCTACTAAGTCATGCTATTACCTTCTGTTACATAAATTCCAGTATAATTGTTACATTGTTTTTTGCAATCAATATTCTTTTAGATTTATAATGTTTATATGTATTTTTGTTGATCTTTATCTTGTACCTCCAAACTTCCATATGGATGATTTCTTTCTCTGTTAGGAAAACTTACTAGTATATCTTTTAATGTCAGTCTTTTGTGTCTGAGTAAGTTTTATTTACCTGATAATGTTTAACCTCAACCATTTAATAACATTTTTTACATGGTATGGAATTTCAACTTGACCTTCCTTCGGTGACCCCCCATCCCAACAACAACTTGAAGATATAATCCAATTGATTTTGGTCTCTCGCATGTTTTAGTCTCATACTTACTCCTTTAAAATCAATGTGACATTGTAAGTCTGATTTTAATATTTTTATCATGACAATTTTACCTACGTCTTTTAAAATATTTTCAGATGAATATCACAGTGCTTCCTGATTTTGTGGCTTGATTTCTTTTAAATCACTTTGAGAAAATTCTCTTATTTTCATCTTCAAATATTTCACATTTTCTCTTATATCTCACCTCTCCTGGGATTCTAAGGACCATATCTTTTTCATGTCTGTTTTCTGTTTCTATCTTCCATCCTCTTATTTTTACAAATGATATGGGATGAATTGTGTCTCCCACAGATTTATATGTTTAAACCCCAACCTCCAATACTCCAGAATGTGACTATATTTGAAGATCTGGTCATTACAAAGGTGTTTGTGTTTAAATGGGTGTTCATTAGGGTAGGCCCTAAACAAATATGAACTGTATCCTTAAAAGAAGAGGGAATTTGGACACAGATGAGCATAGAGGAAAACATTTGAAGATACTCATGCAAAAAAAACAAGGAAAAATGTTTCAGAAGAAATTAACCCTGCTAATACCTTGGATTGGACTTCTAGCATCCAGGACCATAAGAAAATATCTGTTATAGAGCCGGGCGCGGTGGCTCATGCCTGTAATCCCAGCACCTTTGGAGGCTGAGGTAGGTGGATCACCTGAGGCCAGGAGTTCAAGACTAGCCTGGCCAACATGGTGAAAACCCGTCTCTACTAAAAACAAAACAAAAAAAATTAGCCAGGCATGGTGGCGGGCGCCTGTAATCCCATCTACTTGGGAAGCAGAAGCAGGAGAATCGCTGGAACCCTGCAGGCGGAGGTTGAGTTGAGCCAAGATCACGCCAATGCACTCCAGCCTGGGCAACAAAAGCAAAACTCCATCTCAAAAAAAGAAAAGAAAAGAAAAGATCCGTTGTTTAAGACACTCAATCTGTGGTACTTTATTATTATAACAGTCATAGCAAACTAATATGTAATGCTTAATTACATATTTTTATTTCATATGTTTTACATAAATTTTGTTGGTAAGTCTATCCTTTAGCAACTTAATTTTAAGTATTATGTTTTTCAGTTCCAGAATTTCTATTTGTTTATAGAGCTTTCTGTTCTCTAATAAAATATTTTTAGAAAAAAATTTGAGAGTATTAATCTGAATTATTTGAAGTCTATCTGATAATTTTGCATGTGGGTTCAACGTGCGTTCCTTTTAAGCTCACTATTTTTGGATTTTCGTTACAAATAATGTCTCATTATATGCCTAACTTTTTATTGTTATGTGTTAATAGGAAAAAATGTTAAAATTATATAAGTTTTGGGATTACACCATTAAATATTTCTGTTAACTTCTTGTATATGAGTTGAGGTGCTAGCAATCCTGATTACCTTAATCAAATAATTGATTTGAACATGTACTATAGTATTCATGAGGGCTGTCCTCTTTCAAGTTTGGTTTTGCTTCTGGGTTATTGATTTTGAAGGTTCCACATAAAGCATAGAGGCCTTACCAAGGGATCAATCCTTTGACTTGGTGCACTCAAATTAATAGACTCCCTATATAGTTGTGCTCTTGGAAACTTTTAATACTTCTCATTTTCTTAGAATTTAAGTATCTCTTTCACATTAAACTCAGCTAATGCCTCCTTTAAAAAAATCATGTAAATTATCACTCAAGCAGCAGTTCTTTTAGAAAAAGTGACACTAAAGGCAAATTGTATTTGCATACATTTAGAATAATTCTATATAAAAACTAGCTTTCCAGTTGGGTGATGACATTTATTCCATTTTTATATTTTAGCTGGTTTGTGTGCGTGTGTGTGTGTGCGTGTGTTTGTGTGTGTATAGGAGTGCATATGTGTGTTATTGTTAGGTAGTTTTATTTTCTCTAGGTTGTCTCAAATCCTGTGCTAAGACAGATAGTTAGACAGATAAATCTATAGGTAGGTAATACTAATCTACTGTACAGTCATTTATTTTCATCTTGTTTTTTCTCAGAGGTCAAAGGTCATTTTATTGTTAAATTAACTTGCATTTTCTTAATTACTGGTGAGTATGAACATTTTTATAAGTTGACTGGTCATTCACAGTTTGTTCTTTTACCATGTCTATTTTTATTGGTGCCAAATTTTCCTGTCATCCAGTCTGTTTAAACCTATGGCTTTTTAACATAAAATAAAGTGTCTTACTTTCAATTATCTTAAGAAAACTGCACAAACACAATACAGTTTAAACATAAACAATTATTTTTCCACTCAAATTAATTGTTAAAAGACAACCAGCAGACTTAGAAAGATTTGCTCATCTGTAAGCTGAGTTTTACTGGCTTTCCTTTTTTTCTTTTTTTTTTTGATACAGGGTTTTACTTCCCAGACTGGAGTGCAATGCTGTGATCTCATCTCAGGGCAACCTTTGACTTTTGGACTCAAGTAGTTCTCCTGCCTTAGCCTCCTGTGTAACTGGGACCACAGGCACGTACCACCATGCCTGGCTAATTTTTGTATTTTTAGTAGAGCCAGGGTTTTGTCCTGTTTCCCAGGCTGGTCTCGAACTCCTGGGCTCAAGTAATCCTCCCTCCTTGGCTTCCCAAAGTGCTGGGATTACAGGTATAAGCCACCATGCCTGGCGAGCCTTTTCAGTTTCTAATGGGAAGGAAAGAAAATCGCCATGAGTTTACCATGTGACTTAATTACTTCATTTAAAATTATATATCCGCACACACATCACTTTTAAAGATAAATATACTTTTTTTGTGTGAAATATCAGGATGCCTGGTTTTTACTATTGATATGGGTTCTCAAGAGCTGATTATCTCCTTTCCTTTGCATTAAGCTGGAGAAAGTTATGGAGATGAGACTAAAAAAGCATTTTTTCTTAGCTGAGATTTATATATTGTGCTTCCTAATGGCTTTTTCATTCCAACAAATAATGACCCAATTCTCTTTGACAGAAATTCCTTAGAGTGTTTCTGCCATCATATGAACAAATAGCATTCATTCTTAATGTAGCATAGAATTACACTATGGCGTAAATGAACTTATTGTTGATAATTTGTAACTGCTGCAAGTTTCTGTCAGAATACTGTCAGGATGCATTTGGCAAATCTTCCCAGATAACTGGCAAACAGAAAAGACTAGCTATACTTGGGATAATCACAATGTGAATACACGCAAATCTAATCAGAGGGTAAAAGGTTCTAAAATGCTTTGTAAATCTTTAAGTGGTTTCTCCTGAATTCCATGTTACACATGACAGGAACCAATGTGGTGATAGTTTTCAGACTACAACGTATATCTCAAGAGTAGAAAATTCTGATGGAACAAAGGAACAGCAGTTAAAGTCAGCCACACACACACACAAAACTTGCTTTTCGTTGAATACACTGTGTTTTCAAATAGACAGGCAGCTTGGGAGGAACCTGATGCTTGTGTTTCTGAAGATCTTAAAGTTAACTGTCATGTGTGATTTTTTTCAGTGCCTAGCAAATGATAGCAGTCAAAAACATCAAAACATTTTTGGGGATATATGATTGCTTGTTGGTCTGCAACATTCTTTCATACCTTGAGAAGAGGTAAAAGTGATATGTCAGAAAAGATATTTTGAGATACATCTATATCTATCTATCTATATATATGTATATCAAAAATGCTAGTGAATTTGAAGGTTAAGAAATTCTTAAATAAATTGTGAACCTTCAGTAAGATGGCATTTTAATATTGCCCTGGGAATAAGAGTGTTTGAAGTCAAGGCTAATGAAGGAATTTTAGGAAATGCAAACGAATTTTATTATGTTTAAGTTGTGATTATCTCCCTGCTATATTAGCATAAAAACAGAAACCTCTATATATTTCTAATTCTTTATGAATTTCTTAGACCCAGAGAGCAGATATTAAATGTTTTATTTATTTTTTAAAACTTTATGTATGCATGTATGTATATATTTCTTTACTTATTCGTTTATTCTTTTATTTATTTATTTATTTATTTTTGAGACAGGATCTCACTCTGTCCCCAAGGCTGGAGTGCAATGCCATGATCCTGGCTCAATGTAGTTTCAATCTCCCAGGCTCCAACAATCCTCCCATTCAGTGTCCCGGAGTATCTGGGACCACAGGCACATATCATCACACTGGGCTAATTTTTTTTGGTGTTGTTGTTCTTGGTAGAGATGAGTTATCATTACGTTGCCCAGGCTGGTGTTGAATTCCTGGGCTCAAGCTTCCCTACTCACTTGGCCTCCCAAAGTATTGGTATCACAGGCATGAGCCACTGCCCCAGCCCCTTGTTTTATATATTC
Source organism: Rhinopithecus bieti (assembly GCF_001698545.2). Taxonomy (NCBI): domain Eukaryota; kingdom Metazoa; phylum Chordata; class Mammalia; order Primates; family Cercopithecidae; genus Rhinopithecus; species Rhinopithecus bieti. Next base: position 58,350 of record NW_016819104.1, read on the forward strand.
TGAAATAACTTATCATGCATCTGAAGTATGAAATAAAATACTGATAGCTCATACATTCAAGTCGAGGGGGTCTCTGGGCTAATTAACATTTTGTCTTACTAAAGGTGTAACTGTTTTTTCTTTGTGTGAAAGGCATCTTGTCAAACTCCCAACAATATTGTTTCTTAAAATAATAGAAACCTTTCCAGCTTATGTAACAGCTTTTGTCATTCTCCTATTACTCATGCTCTAAAAGAAAACATTTATTGGAATCCTTCAGCTTTAGTGGGGTGGGCAGAAAATCCTACTATATGGATGAGATTTGGAGTTTACAATTCTTTAAACTTATTTTGTAAATTCACATCACAGATTTATGACTATCAATAAACTGGCTGCATTTAATCCCACAGTGTTTATTAAACTTGGGAAGAAAAATAATAGATGCCCAATAAACCCCTGCTTACTGTAATATATAATATGTATTACTGTAAACAATGAAACAAAGATAATAATAATATACTCTAAATAATAGTAACAATAATAATGACAAATCCCTATATAGTTTACTCCATATAATAGGACTTTTCTTAATTTTTTACATATTAGTTCATTTGTTTTTCAAAATATTCATATAATTAGGTACTATTTTTAGAGTGAGGAACCTAAAGCACAAAGGTTTTAAATAATATCCATGGAAAAACGGAATAACTATGATGGCATCCCACGTCCACTGGATTGAATGCTCATATTCTAACCTCTGTGTTATTCTAACTCTAAGAAGCTCAGTGTTCAAAAGTTCACACTCTCACAGACAGAAAAATTGCACATCTTGAGAATGATGTGTTCTTAAAAGCAGAGTGTCCTAAGACTTGCAAAGAAAGAAAAGATGAAATTTTTGGAGGAGGAGAATGTGAAAGCCTTTGCAAAGGCTTTTGTTAGAAATATGTTGGATTTCAAAAGACAATGGTTACAATAAAAAAGGACAATATTGGCACTAGTGGGAGACTTGGCTCTTTGTGAAATATTAAATAGTATTTAATTCTTGAGGATGATTCACTTATTCAGTGTGAGGATATATTGGTACATTACCATTAAATAAGATCCACATTAAATTTAGATTTTCTACATATTTTCTTAATGTACTTTTTCAGCCATAATCGATCCAGGACACCACATTGAACATAAGTATCATGTCTCCCTAGGCTTCTTTTGGTTGTGACAATTTCTCAGCATTTCCTTGACTTTGATAAGCTTGATACTTTTAGAAGAGTACTTTGCAGGTATTTTGCAAAATGTTTCTCAGTTAACATTTATCTGAAGTTTCTGTCATGACTAGACTAGGAGTATATATTGCTGGGAGTAAGATCACAGAAATAAAATGCCATTTGAGTCACATCATACCAAGAATACATGCTATCAACATGACTTACCCCTGTCGATGTTAACCTTGATCACATGGGTGACAATTTGTCAGATTTCTCCACCATAAAGTCACTCTTTTCCTCATACTGTAATCTTTGTAAGGAAGTCACTCTCTGTTACCCACACTGAAGCTGGATAATTATGTTCCACCTTCTCACTGGTGGGGTATCTACATAAACTTGAAATTCGTTTTTTATGGGATGCTTGTATATTCTCCCTTATATACTTATATGTTAAATATTTATTTATGTCAATGTTAACACTAGGATGCTTATTTTATATTTTGTGTTATAATCCAATACAACTATATTGTTTACATTTTCTCAGATTGGATTATTAGGAGCTCTTTCAGTTGACTTTTGTGCTAGCTACTTTGACGTCTTCCCATACTTAAAGGGTTTTTTGGTTGGTGGTGTCATTGTTTGTCTGTTTTCAGGACGTTCTTGCTTTTTGGCAGTACAAGATTTTCCAGGTTGATCTTGTCTATTCCCTGCCCCAGTCACTGAATAGGCTATTTATCCAATGAGCTCTGGTTTATTTTTTATAGAATAGATTTAGAAACCTAAATCTGAGTCCTAGTGTTCTCATTCCTACCAGGGTGTCATGATTTCTGTGTCCTCTCAGCTGATGCAGCAAGGAAATATATGTGTGTCTACTAACCATTGTACAGAAAGATATCTATACATATTTCCATGTGTAACCATCTGTACCTATATGAAGCAGATATAAGTTTAAGTTAAAGTCTCCAATTCTAACATATTATTATATGGATCAATTTAGCTTCCTCCCCTTGCTCATTTGTAACATCCTACTCCAACAGTGAGAAGCCTGGCTCTCACAATTAGCAATCCACTTACATAATTGTTTAACTCCATTATACATGTATAGTGGTCAGAGCTGTTAACCTGTAATCCATGTGAAACAACTTTATCAGCTAAAGTACAGAGCTTATGTAAAGCTTCATGTCTCTTTAGTTTTGCAGACTTTCTCCATTTCAAAAGTTCCTTAGGTCAGAATTAGTTTTTCTCACTTCTTTCAGTGAGGTTGTTCACTGATTTTGTATGCAATTTAATTGATTTGTCACATTCTTCACTCCATCTTAGGTTTCTCCATCCTCCAACATAGTTTTTAAAATGTTTGCATGTTAAAGTTCAATATCTGTGCCATAAGGTTTTATAAATTTTTGATATATAGTGTTTTATGTACACCATTTCAGTATTACAGTTTTACAACCCTAAAGAAAAATCACTGGTCCTTTAGCTTTTCAACCTTTCATTTCTCCCTGAACTGCTGACAATCACTATTTATTATTTGTGGTGGCTCAATCATGGTCCCTAAAATTTATGTCCTTGTCCTAACCCTGGAACTTGTGAATACTACCATATTTGTAAAATGGATTTTGCAGATATAATTAATTAAACAGTCTCAAGATTAGGAGACTACCCTGAATGACACAGGTGAGCACTAAATCCAATGACAAATGTTCTTATGAGAAACAGATAGAAGACACTCAGAGAACCAAAGGAAGCAATATGATTCTTTTTTTTTTTTCGTTATTATACTTTAAGTTCTAGGGTACATGTGCATAACGTGTAGGTTTGTTACATATGTATACCTGTGCCATGTTGCAATATGATTCTTGAGGCAGACATGGGAGTGATGTGGTCACCAGCCAAAGAATGTTTGGATCTACCAGATGTCGGAAGATGTAAATAATGGATTGACTTCCAGTGCCTCTGAAGGGAATGTAGCCCTCCTGACACCTTGATTTCAGACTATCGGCCTTTTTAACGATGGAAGAATTTATTTCTGTTGTTTTAAGCTGCCAAATTTATGGTAATTTGTTAGTGCAGCCACAGAAAACTAATATACTGTCACTATTGTTTTCCTTTTTCAGAATGGCATGTAGTTGGACTCATACAGTATATAGCATTCACAGACTGACTTATTTCACTTAGCAATATGCATTTAAAATTCTTCCACATATTTTCATGGCTTAATTTTTTTTATTTCTTATTGATAATAACTATTGTATGGGTGCTCCCCAGTTTGTTTATCTATTCACCTATTGAAGAATGTCTCATCTTTGTTACTTTCCGTTTTTGTCAAATATGAATAAATACCATTCATATGCATTTTTTTTTGTCTGGACATGCATATTTTAATAAGCTGGATAAAAATACAGTAGGGTGATTGTGGGATCACATGGCAAGACTGCATTTAATGTTATTAGAAACTGATGGTCTCTCTTCCAAAGTGGAAGTAGCATTTTGCATTTCCTTCAGCAATGCATGAAAATCCTTGTTCTGCATCATCAACAAGAATTATAATTTTTTTAAGTTAGCATTTCTTAATAAGTATGTAGTGTTACCTTATTGTTCTTTTAATTTGAGATTCCCTAGTGACAGAAAATTTGACCCTCTTTTCATGTGATTACTGTCATTGGCATATCTTTATTGATAAAATATCTGTTCATATTATTTTGCCTATTGTTTTTCTTCTTGTTCAATTTAATTGTTCTTTGCATATTTTGGACAGATACATTTATTAAATATTTGCCTTTAAAATATATTCCTCCATTATGTTTCTTGACTATTCATTTTTATAATAGTATATTTAACAGATGAGAAGTTTTAATTAAAAAAACTGCAAATTATCTTTTATTTTTGGTTAATGGTTTTAGTTTTACACATTAAGACTCATCATCAGTTCCAAAGTCACATCATTTCTTCCATGTTTTCTTCTAGAAGTTTTATAGTTGCATGTTCTACACTTAGGTTTATGCTCCTTTTGAGTTAATTTAGGTAAAAGTGTAAGGACTGTGTAGGGGTGTGTGTGCGTGTGTGTGTGTGCATATCTTTCTATTCTACTTTGCATATGAAAGTTCAGTCATTTCAGAACCATTTGTTAAAATGACTATACATTCTCTACTGACTTGCCTTTGTTCCTTTGTAACTTGACAAATTTGCGTGTCTATTTCTGGGTTCTCTATTTTGTTCCATTAATCTATGTATCTATTCTTTACCAGTACCACACTGTCTGAATTTCTATAGATTTTACTACAGAGTTATAGAAATTAGGTAGTGTAAACATTCTAACTTGGTTCTTCTTCTTCAGCATTGTATTCTCTGTTCAAAGTCTTCTTTTCTATATACACCTTAGAATCAGTTTGCTAATATCTATGAAATAGATTGTTGTGATTTTAATTGGGATTATGTTATCTGTATGCTGAGTTGAGAAGAGGTGAAATCTTAAGACATACTTAATCTTGCTTGTTTTTATACATAAAAGACAATCTCAAATAAACAAAACATATTTAATGTGAGATGTCATGTCTAATAAATTACAGAACTTGTATTTGAACTCTTATCAGTCTAGCTTCCAAACAAGAGGTTTTAAGAAAATATCATTATCTTTTTTTAATTAGAGCAGTCATCACATTATTTATTTTTCTTTTTAGATGGCCTACATACATTTCAAGTATACGGCTACCCATCTCATTTTTGTTTCTCCAACACTTAGTCAAATATTCAACATATATTAGAAATACAACCGTCCACTACAGTTTCTACTGTTATCATCCCCAACCTGGAAAACACATCTCCTGAAAGACGGGTTTCAGAGAGGTGCTCATCTTCCTCTATTGTCCATTCTCAGTATAGCTGCAGCCAGGTTTATTATTAAAAAATAATTTAGAAAAACAAAAGTCATTCAAACATTTCCCCTTCTGTGCTTAAACTCTTCCCAGAAGTGTTCTACTTAAATTAAAATAAAATTCAAGTATGTTCCATGGTTCATAATGTCCTGTACAATTTGCCTTTTTGCTACCGCTCTGACCTCAGATTAAATTATTACTCTTCTCCTTCGTTAAGCTTCAGCCATATCATCTCTTTTTCTAGTCTTGAAATTGTCAAGTTCATCCTTCAACAGACTTTTACAGTAATTATTCCTTTTGCTTGGAATGTTTACTCTAAATATGTACAAACTTGATTCAGTATCACACAGATCTTAGTCATAACATCAGTTTCCCAGACAGGATGCTCTGACTGCCTTACCTAAAGCAAGGAATCAAACTCTTGCTCCTCCCTCTCCCCCAGCCACTAGCATTCTACTCTCTATTTAGTTTTAAAGTTATTTTGACCTCATAGCATCTATAATTATATAAAATTTACTCATGTCCCTTTTTCCATGTGTAGTGTCCATAATCCACTTTAAGTTTCACAAGGCAAAGATATTTTCTGACTTGTTCACCACTCAATAAATGTTTCTTTGAGTGAACAAATAGGAAAATGAAGAAGAAACAAAAATCCATTGCTGAATGAAGGTATTCTCTGATATTCATTCTTATTCAAAGTTTTGATATTCAAACATTTGATATTCAAAGTTATTTTGAGTAACACTAAGTTGTACACATTATATATTTAGTGCACATTATGGTGATGTGTTAAGGATATTGTATGTCAGGCTCTGTGCAGTGACCCTTAGTAGAAGCAATATGAGCCTTTATTTTCTACCTTTGTTTTTTCTTTTACAGGCTTTATCTGGCTATGTCTAACCTCAAATGTTGGTGCTGCAGAAGCTGGCCCATGACTCTTCTCCTCTATACACTACCTTTAGGTGACTACATCTGAAGTTTCAACTATCCCTCTACAACTGAGCAACCCCTCTATGTTTTTATTTAAAACATTTTTCTCAAGTTTCAAACTGAAATTTTCCTCTGCCTTCCAAACGGATTGTCCTGGATATTTTACAGGTATTTATAATTCAGCATGTCAGCCTTATATCTGGCCCAACTTATTTTCTATGTTATTTTGTTTGAGTGAAAAGTCAATATGTGTTTTGAAATGCAAACATATGTACATAGTTTTTTTATTATTTGCACATTTCACCTTTTTATTAATAGATCAAAACCTTCTCAAAATTTGAAGAGATGACTCATCAATATCTCTAAAGGCTCAACAATCCGTTTGCAAATTTTAATGACATTTGTGTTCAAACAGTTTTGGAGTATTTTGTCATAACATGCTAACCACTTTTAAATACATTGTAATGAAGTACAAGGCATTTCCTCTGAAAATTATTTTGAAATATGTATAAAATTTTTAGAAACTTCCCAAAAGATTACAGTCAAGTTAGTTGTAGAAAAAAATTCCTTATATTCTTTTGGGAAGTTATGTGTTAAAATGTATAAAATGTGATTCACCTTCTCTCTTTTTGTTATATTTAAAGATAACCTATCAGGATTTAGAAAATGTGGTTATGATCAAATTGTGTAGCAACTTAGATTATGTGGGTTTTGTTTTCCTTTAATTTTGTATGCTTAAAAGGAACAATTTCTAGTACCATTCACCACATAAGACAGAAACCTAAACTTGTTTGGAAAGAATCAAAAGAAAGAGCAGGTGGGACTATTCGACAGGTTTTTGAGCATTCTTTTATGCCTGAATTATTTCCACTGTTATCTGTAAAGCACTTCTCAAGTGGCACACTCTGGGAATATACAAATATGTTTTAAAGGGAGCTTTCTCTTTAATTATTTGAAATCTAGGGAAGATGCAAGTATTTAACCCACCTCTCCAATATTATACGTCATTTGTTATTGTGAAGATCTCTAAACTCTACGTAGGGTCTAAATTTCCTTTGGGAAAATAAGCAAATTTATCACAGGTAATAACAATTGAACTGAGAGTGAAAGAATGGATTAGTGTAGTTAGTGTGAAATCAAGATAAATCATTTAAAGCAAATGGTGGTTGAGCAACTGAAAAGTAAACGGAGGCCCTGGCTTGTCTTGGTATAAACATGGAATTATGAGTATTTCAGTGTTGTTGAATTTCAAGGAATAAAAAGAAATGGAAAAAAAAAAAAAGAGGCTAAAACACCAAATCATAGATCCCCAGGGCCACATGAAACATTTTGGATTTTCCTTTCAGGAAATAAGAAGTATTTGAAAACATTTGAGTAGAAACTGACATAATTGGATTAAATACTAGACATATCAAGTTGATAACAATGTGGAAGTTTGCTTCAAGTGAAGAATGTTATAAGAGTAAAAAAGGAGAGATGAAAATATTAAGATGATTACCAAAATATTCAAAGTTAAAATCTGAAAAGTTTAACTGAAGAGGGTATGAAAATACATGAAGATCATCAAAATGAAAATAAACAGATTATTTATGCACAGCTTGCTATGGTAAAGAAGTCGACTATTAGCACTTGTGTTAGGCAGATACTCAAAGACAGCCAAGTGCGAAAGCTTTATAGTGGAAAAGAAAAAGAAGGCTTCAGGTATGCTCCGATTAGAAGTTATTAGCATGGAGAAGCTGAAGTCAGGCTAACGAAAAGTGGGACATTCTGTGTGATTGGTTTGAAGAGTATATTTGGCTGTCTCTGGTTAGTCTTAATTGCAGACAGGGAAGCTGACAAGTCCTTACTGTCCTTGACTGCTGCAGATGTACTTTGGCTTTCTGGATTGGGCAGTGCAGAGATTGTAGGTCGGGTTTTATTGTCACATGTGTTTCATCTATTCTCTTTACTGTATTCAGTCCTTCAAGTAGGTATATATAAACATAGAATATACAATCACATGAGCACTGATTGTATATGAATTTGTGGAAGGACATCCAGGAGAACAGAGCAGGGGAACAGATTTAAGGAGTAAGGACAGATACTTACTGAATAATGCTCTTTTCAAGCCCTTGACTAAGTTACATTATCTGCCCATCTCTTTTAATCCTTAATTAAAGTCTGCAAGCACTACATATATGTGCAAAACAGACTATTCACAGCACAAGGAAACTTATTAAAGTGACATAGAGAAAACAAATTTATGATCAGAAATGTGCAGTTAAAATTTTAAATATATATATATATTATTTGGAAAATAAAGTTTAATTGTAGTGTTCAGGCACTGCCTTCTAAATTTTTATACCTTATAATTAGCGATGGGATAACTTCCTTTTTTATTTTGGAGGTAGATTTGAGAAGATGAAAGAAAGATAATAAAAATAAATTACTCTACTTCTATGTATTTAATTCTAATGTATTTTTTCTTTTATCTTGGTTTGGATGTTCAATATAGAGCTCAGCGGAATTTAGAGAATGTCCCATTCTTTGTAAAGTAATTCCTCATTTCATTTTTTTTTTGCGTTTTGGGTTTTTTTGAGGCGGAGTCTCACTCTGTTGCGAGGCTGGAGGCTGGAGTGCAGTGGTAGGATCTCAGCTCACTGCAATCTCCGCCTACTGGGTTCAAGCAATTCTCATGCCTCACCCTCCCAAATAGCTGGGACTACAGGTGCCCACTACCATGCCTGGCTAATTTTTGTATTTTTTGTAGAGACTGGGTTTCACCATGTTGGCCCGGATGATCTCTATCTCCGGGCCTCGTGATCTGCCTGCCTCGGCCTCCCAAAGTGCTGGGATTACAGACGTGAGCCATCGCTCCCAGCCTGGATCATATGTTAATTCTATTTTCAGCTTTTTGAGGAATTGCTGTATGGTTTTCTATACAGGCCTCATTAATTTACATTCATCAACAATGTACAAGGATTCTCTTTTCTCCACAACATATCCAACTATTTATCATTAAAATTTTTTGACAATAGTCATTCTAAGAGGTATTAATTTACGCTTATCAACAGTGTACAAGGATTCTCTTTCTTCACATCCTATCCAACTATTTATCATTAAAATTTTTTTTTTTTTTTTTTTTTTTTTTTTTTTTTTTTTTTTTTTTTTTTTTTTTTTTTTTGAGACGGAGTCTCGCTGTGCGCTGTGTCGCCCAGGCTGGAGTGCAGTGGCGCGATCTCGGCTCACTGCAAGCTCTGCCTCCCGGGTTCCCACCATTCTCCCGCCTCAGCCTCCGAGTAGCTGGGACTACAGGCGCCTGCCACCTCGCCCGGCTAGTTTTTTGTATTTTAGTAGAGACGGGGTTTCACCGTGTTAGCCAGGAGGGTCTCGATCTCCTGACCACGTGATCCACCTGCCTCGGCCTCCCAAAGTGCTGGGATTACAGGCTTGAGCCACCACACCCGGCCTAAAATTTTTTGATAATAGTCATTCTAAGAGGTATGAGGTGATATTTCATTGTAGTTTAGTTTGTATATCCCTGATGATAAATGATGCTGAACATTTTTTCAGATACTTGGCTATTTGTTTTCTTCTAAGAAATATCTATTTAGAAAGTCTTAACCAGAGCAATCAGGCAAGAGAAAGAAACAAACGACATCCGAATAGGAAAAGAAAAAGTCAAACCATGTCTTTTCACTGACGGTATGATTCTATACTTACAAAACCCTAAAGACTGCCAAAAGACTACTAGAAATGGCGGATAATCTTAGTAAGGTTTCAGGATACAAAATTGATGGACAAAAATCAGTGGCAATTCTATACATCAATAAATGTCCAGGCTAAGAGTCAGATCAAGAACACAATCCCATTTATAATTGCCACAGAAAAATGAAATACCTAGGGATACAGCTAACCAAGGAGGTGAAGGAGCTCTACAAGGAGAACAACAAAACACTGCTGAAATAAATCAGAGAAGACAAAAATAAATGGCAAAACAGTCCGGGCTCATGGATAAAAGAATCAATATCTTAAATTGTATTTCCCATTATCCCCATGTGTCGTGGGAGGGAACTGATGGGAAGTAATTGAATGGGGGTGTTACCCCCATTCTGTTCTCATAATAGTGAGTTATTACAAGATCTGGTGGTTTTATAAGTGGCTTTTTCCTCTTTGCTCGGCACTCTCTCTTAGTTCAGCCACCATGGAAAGCAGTTTGGAGATTTCTATAAAAACTTAAAACAGTACTACCATTTGACCCAGAAATCCCATTACTGGGTATATACCCAAGGGAAAATAGATCATTATACCAAAAAGACACATGTACTTGTATGTTCATCATCAAGCTATTCACAGTATTAAAGACATGAAATCAACCTAGGTGCCCATTAATGGTGGATTAAATAAAGAAAATATACTACATATACACCATGGAATACTACATAGCCATAAAAAATAATAAAATAATGTCCATCAAACACTAGTTCTAATTATATGTTTATACCCATTAACTAACCTCTTTTATCTTCCCCATCACCACTTTCCCCAGCCCCTGGTAAGTATTATTCTACTCTTCATGAGATTCTATCACCATGAGATCAACTTTTTTAGTTTCCACATCTGAGTGAGAAAATTCAATGTTTGTCTTTCTGTGACTGGCTCATTTCACTTATCATAATGAAGTCCAGTTTCATCCATGTTGCTACAAATGACAGAATTTCATTCTTTTTTATGGCTAAATATTATTCTACTATATACATATATCCCACATTTTCTGTATACATTCACTTGTTGACCACTTAGGTTGATTCCATATTTTGGCAATTGTGAATAGTGCTACAATAAAGATGGGGGTGCAGGTGTCACTTTGGTATAATAATTTTTCAATTTTGGATAAACAGTAATGAAATTTCTGAAATGTATGCAGTTTTATTTTTATTTATCTGAGAAACTTCCATGTTGTTGTCCATAATGGCATTAAAATTTACATTCCCACATTCCCACCAACAGCATACATAAGTTTTTGGGGTTTTTTTGTTTGTTTTTTT
>NW_016819104.1:69546-115462 GCF_001698545.2 Rhinopithecus bieti
TTTCTGTTTTTTTTTTTTTTGTTTGTTTGTTTTGTTTTGTTTTAGTTGTGTTCTCATCAGCATGTTTTATTTTTTGTCTTTTTGATAATAGCTATTCTAACTGGGGTAAGATAATAACTAATTGTAATTTTAATCTTTGTTTACCTAATGATTAGTGATGTTGAGTATTTTCTGACATACTCACCCCTTGTATGCTTCACTCAAGAAGTGTTTCTTCAGAACTTTTGCCCACTTTTTAATGAAAAATATTATTATTATTACTATTATAATTTTGCTATAGAGTTGTTTGAGTTTCCTGTATTTTCTTCACATTAGTTTCTTGTCATATGAATGGCTTGCAAATATTTTCTTTCTTTCTACAGGTTGTCTCTTCACTCTGTTTACTGCTTCCTTTCCTGTGCAGAAGTTTTTCAGCTTGATGTAATCTTATTTGTCTACTTTTGCTTTTGTTGCCTATGCTTTTGAAGTCTTATTTATGAAATTGTTGTTTAGGTTATTGCCCTGCAGCACTGCATCTATGTTTTCTTGCAGTAGTTTCACAGCCTCAGGTCTTTCAATAAAGTTTTTAATCCATTTTGATTTTATTTTTGTAAATGATGAGAGATAGGGATTTAACTAGGCTTCTCTGCAAGTTGATATCCAATTTTCCCGGTACTGTTTTTTGAAGAGAGTATCCTTTCCCCAGTGTATATTCTTGATTCTTTTGTCAAAAATCATTTGGCTATAAATACATGCATTTATTTCTTGATTCTCTATTTTGTTCCACTTGTCTATATGTCTGTTTTTATATCAATACCATGCTCTTTCAAATACTACAGTTTTGTAGTATATTTTGAAGTGGGGAAATGTGATGCCTCCAGCTTTGTTCTTTTTGCTCAATATTACTTTGGCTATTTGGGGTCTTTTGTGATTCCATATGAATTTTATTAATTTTTTATTTCTGTGAATAATGTCATTGGTATTTTGATAGGATCTGTATTCAATCTGTAGGTTATTTTGAATAGTGTAGCTATTCTAACAATACTAATTCTGATCCATGAATATAGATATCTTTCCATTTTGTGTATATTATCTTGCATTGCTTTTATTAGTGTTTTGCTATATTTGTTAAGGAGGTTTTTTATCTCCTTGGTTAAATTTATTCCTAACTATTTTTGTAGCTATTTTAAATGAGATTGCATTCTTGATCTCTTTTTTAGCTAGGTGGTTATTGGTGTATAGAAACACTACTGATGTTTGTTTGTAGGTTGATTTTGTATTCTGCAACTTTACTAAATACATTTATCAGCTCTAAGAGTTTTTTGGCTTAATCTTTAGATTTATCTGTATATGAGATCATGTCATTTGCAAAAAGGAACAATTTGAATTCCTCTTTTTCAATTTTGATGTCTTGCATTTTTTTATCTTGTCTGATTGCTCTGGCTAGGACTTCAAATATACTGTTGAATAAGAGTGGTAACAGTGGTCATCTTCTTCTTGGTCCAGTTCTTTTGGGAAAGACTTTCAGATTTTCCTCATTCAGTATGATATTACCTGTAGGTTTGTCACATATGGGCTTTATTATGTTGATGAATGTCCCTTCTATGCCTAATTTGTTGAGAAGCTTTACCATGAAGAGATGTTGGATTTTATCATATTCTTTTTTTTCTGGGTCTATCGAGATGATCATATGGTGTTTGTCCTTCATTTTGTTGATGTGATGTATCACATTTGTTGATTTGCATATGTTGAACCATTCTTGTGTTCCTGGAATAAACCCCACTTGGTCATGGCACATTTTCTTTTTGATGTGTTGTTGAGAAATTGGTTTGCTAATATCTTGTTGAGAATTTCTGCACCTAAGTTTATCAGGGATATTGGCCTGTGGTATTCTTTTTGTTGTTATTGTATCCTTAACTGATTTTTGTATCAGGTAAACTGGGTTGTTTCTTTTGGCTATTTTTTTTTTTTTTTGCGTTTATATATATATGTATGTATACACACACACACACATATATGCATACACATATAGTGAAGATTAACCTTTTTCAGATGTATACATTACAAATACTTTTTTCCCCACATCCCTAGGTTCTCTTCACTCTGTAATTGTTTCCTTTTTTTTCCCTTTTCTTTCTTTCTTTCTTTCCTTTTTTTTTTTTTTTTTTTTTTTTTTTTTTTTTTTTTTTTTTTTTGTGAAACAGCCTCTCATGCTGACACCCAGGTTGGAGTGCAGTGCCAAGATCTCAACTCACTGCCACCTCTGCCTCCTAGGCTCAAGCCATCTGATATGGTTAGGCTTTGTGTCCCCACCCAAATCTCATCTTGAATTGTAATCTTCATAATCTGCATAATCCCCACATGTCAATGGAGAGACCCAGTGGAGGTAACTGAATCTTTGGGGTGATTTCCTCCATGCTGTTCTTGTGATAGTGGGTGAGTTCTCACAAGATCTGATGGTTTTATCAGGGGCCCATCCTCCTTCACTGGGCACTTCTCCTTCCTGCCACCTTGAGAGGAAAGTGCTTTGCTTTCCCTTCATCTTCCATCATGATTGTAAGTCTCCTGAGGACTCCCCAGCCTGCTGAACTGTGAGTCAGTTAAAACTCTGTCCTTTATAAATTACCCAGTCTCGGTCAATTCTTTAAAGCAGTATAAAAACAGACTAACACAACATCCTCCCACTTCGGCCTCCTGGGTAGCTGGGACCACAGTTTCAGACCACCATACCTGGCTGTTAATTGTTTCTGCTCTGTAGAAACTTTTTAGTTAGATGAAATTCTACTTTACTTTGTGTGTGTGTGTGTGTGTGTGTGTCTGTGTGTGTGTGTGTGTGTGGGTGGGTGTGTCTCCTTTGTTGACAGTGCTTTTAGGGTCAAATGCAAAAAAATTATTGTCTAGACAAATATTGTGAAGCTTTCTTGCTATGTTTACTTCTAGCAGTTTAACAGTTTCAGAACTTATGTTTAAGTTTTTAAAATTTATTTTAGTTCTTTTATGTATATGGTGGGAGATAAGGGTCCAATTTCATTTTTCATATTCAATAGTGAAAAATTGAACTTTTCCTGTAAGATCATGGATAACACAAGGATGCCTACTCTCACAATTTCTATTTAACATGATACACAACATCCTAGCCAGAGGAACTAAGCAAGAAAAAGAAATAAAAGACCTCCAAATAAGAAAGAAGTAAAAATGTCTTTTTTGCTGATTACATGATTTTATACATTGAAACCCCAAATATTCCACCAAAAAACTGTTAGAACTAGTAAGCAAATTTAGTATAGTTGCAGGTTAGAAAATCAACGTACAAAAATTAATGGTATTTGTATACACTAACAGTGAACTCTCTGAAAAAAATATTTTAAAATCCCATTCTCAATAGCTACAAAAATTAAAATATTTAGAATAAACTTAACCAAAGAGTTGAAAGATCTGTACACTGATAAAAGAAACTGAAGAAGATGCAAATAAGTGGAAAGATATGTCATATTCATAAATTAGAAGAATTAATATTGTTCAATGTTCATACTTACCAAACTGATCTACAGATTCAAAGCAATCTAAATCAAAATTCCAATGTAAATTTTCAAAAAATTAAAACAAATTCTAAAAATTTTATGGAAACATAAAAGACCTTGACTAATCAAAGCACTTTTGAGCCAAACAAAAAAAACACAAACAGAGTCAAAGCTGGAAGCATCACACTGCCTAACTTTAAAATATATTACAATTATGAAAAACAGTGTGAAGTTCCCTCAACAATATTAAAATAGAACTATAATATTATCTAGCAATCCCTCTAATGGGTGTAAATCCAAAGGAAATAAAATCAGTATGTTAAAGAAATGCCTGTACTTTCATATTTATTGCAGCATTGTTGGCAATGACCAATATATGAATCAAACTAAATGCTCATCAATGGATGAATCGATAAAGAAAATGTGAAATACATACATAATTAAATTCTATTAAGCCCCTTTTAAAAAAGAAAATTCTGTCATTTATGACAACAGGGATAGAACATAAAGGAGAACATTATGTTCAGTGAAATAAACAAAGTGCCAAATACACATATCACTCACTTATCTCACTTATGTGTGGAATCTAAAAAATATAATCTCATAGAAGTAGGAAATAGAATGGTAGCTACCGGGGCTGGGGTGTTTGGGAGGAGCATTGGGGAATTTTCAGTCAAAGGATATAAGATTTCAATTAGATAGGAAGAGGAAGTGCTAGAGGTCTATTGTACAACATATTGACTATCGTTAAAAATATGTTGTATTCTTGAAAAGTGCTGAGAGTGCATATTAAGTGTTCTTACCATAAAAATGATAACTATATGAAGTAATATATATGCTAATATAGCTAGATGTAGTCATTCCACAATGTATTGGTACTTCAAAACATTATGTTGTACATGGTAAATATTTATAAGTTTATCTATCAATAGGTAAATAAAATATATCAGAAAGCTATAATAATCAAAACAGCACAGTATTACCATTAAAACAGACACATCAACCATCGGAACAAAATAGCAACCCAAGAAACAAACCCACGCATTAATGGTCTATTGATTTGCTTCCAAGGTACTAGGAAATAATTTTAAAAGGAAAGTCTCTTCACAAAATAGTTTTTGGGAAAACTGAATATCTACTTGCAGAAGAATGAATACGCATCCATTTTTAGATTTTCATATGGTTTAGATCTGTGCCCCCCACCAAAATATCATGTGGAATTGTAATCCTCAGCGTTGGAGTTGGAGCCTGGTTGGAGGTGATTTGCTCATGGGGGTGAATTTCTCATGAATGGTTTGGTAACATCCTCTTGGTGCTGTTCTTGTGACAGTGAGTGAGTTCTCACAAGATCTGGTTGCTCTCTGTCTTGTTCCTGCTCCCATCATGTAAGATGCTTGCTCCTCCTTTGCCTTCTGCCATTATTGGAAGCTTCCTGATGACACTGCAAAAGCTGAAACCATTATAAGGGCTGTACTGTAACTTCAGTACAGTCTGCAGAACTATGGAGCCAATTAAACTTAATTTTCTTTATAAATTACCCAGTCTCGGGTAGTTCTTTATAGCAGTAACACAGATGTACACTTCCATTAGGCTTGAGAAATGTAATAGGATGTATAACAAACAACGTAATCAAGATATGAAATATTTCAAGCACTTTGCAAAATAATCTTATTCCCTTTTGTAGTCAGTCTCGCAAATTCTCCTCTCAGTCCTTGGCAAGTGATGATCTGATCTTTGTCCCTAATCTTTGCATTTTCTAGAATATCATATAAATGAAAATATTCAGCATGTACATTTTTTAGTCTGGCTTCATTCCTTAGCATAATGTTTTTAATCTTCATTCCTGTTGTGGCATATATCAGTAGTTGGTTCCTTGTTGTTACTGAATACATTTTGCATTCTTCCAACAGAGCACTAGAGTTCCAATGGTGTTACAGCCTTGCATACACTTCGCATTGCCTGTTTCTTTCTTTAAAAAATCAGCTTCTTTAGTAAATGTGTAGTGAAATATTATTTTGGTATTTTAATTTGCATTTTTCAAAGAACTACTGTGCTGAACATTTTTTCCACCATCTCTTCTTGAGTCTCTCTCTCCTTAGTGAAGTGTTTGCTCAACATTTTTTGGCAATTTATTATTGGTTGTTTCTCTATTTAACATTGAATTTTAAGAATTCTTTATATATTCTGGACATAAGTCTTTTTTTCCAGTATATGTTTTGGAAACATTTCTCTTATTAGTGACTTATCTTTTCATTTTCTTAATGATGCCTTTCAAAAGCAACATTTAAAATTGTGAGGAAACCCAACTTACCACTTTTAAATTTTATGATTTTGTAAAACTAAAAGAAATATATTTACCAATATTACCAATATAAATATAGTTACCAATATTTTGCTTTATATTTACTTTTAGATGTTTTATAGTTACTTGGTCTATAATTCAGTACTAGGTAATGATTTTATATGATGAGCTAAGCAGTATAAGCTGAGGTTCTTTTTATTTATTTTCTTAATTTTACTTTAACAAAACAAAACAAAATTGGTTGTATAATTTTCCAGCAATTCATGATGAAAAAAATATTTTCCAATGAATCATCTGGTCATCTTTGCTTGAATTGATTAATCATGTAACTGTGGGTCTCTTTATGAACTCTCCATTCAGTTCCATTGATGTGTATATCTACACCACATGTCACAGCATAATTTTCACATTTTCTGAGACTGTATATGAAAATGAATCCCTTTGCTAACTCAGCTCTCACAGATGTCCATCCTCAATTTATTTTTAAGCAAATGGCAGAACTAGACAGGTAAGCTCCAATTTAAAAAAATCCATATAAACTAAATAAGATAAATTGAATTTATGTAAGGATACCATTAAAATCTGAAAACAAAACAAACAATAAAATTGACCTCGAAGATACACTCTAGATGAAGTTTTATGAAAACCAAACACTGCATGTTCTCCCTCATACGTGGGAGTTGAAAATGAGAAGACATGGACATAGGGAGGGGAACACCACACCCTGCGGCCTGTTGGGGTCTGCGGGGACAACGGGAGGGAAAGCATTAGGACAAATACCTAATGCACGTGGGGCTTAAAACCTAAATGACAGGCTGATGGGTGCACCAAACCACCACGGTACATGTATACCTATGTAAAAAACCTGCACGTTCTGAACTTGTATCCCAGAACTTAAAGTAAAATAAAATAAATAAATAAATTTAAAAATAAAAATAAAGACAATGGAATAAGCATACTCTATATTTCCACCAAAATAACAACATTAAAGTGAATGATATTTTAGGGAGAAATTATAAAATGATTCAAAGAGATAAAAAAGAGGGAGAAGGTAAAACAAACGTTTAAAGTAAGCTAATAGTGATAAAGAAAACAATGATGAAAATAATTGCAAATCTGATAAAGAACTCATATTCAGAATACATAAAGCATTCTCAAAACTCGATAATGTGAAAACAAAATATTCATGTCATGAAGAGCACCTGGACTTACCATGGGGTCACATCCTGATAAAACCTATCAGAAAGTCAAAAAATAACATTAAGTTCAAAAATCTTTAAGTCAACCATCCTAAATGAGAGGCCTTCTGTACATAGATACCTGTGCTTGTGGGAGCAAAGAAAAAGAATAATAAAGTTAAAAAATCTAAGAAGTAATTTATACAAGAACCAATGAATTCAGAGTTCCATAAATTAAAGGGTATGATTTACTTCCATTTATGAATCTGAGCTCCACTAAAAATAAGTCCTGGAACTTGATTAAAATTCAATGTCTGTTACGTCACTTTGGGCCAGTGAAGACACTAAACATGGAAATTGTATAATATACAAAAATAGTATAATAAAACCTAGTATCAAACTCCTCTATGAAAACTCAAGCAAGCCCCACAAATCCTGAGAAACGGATATGAAAGTGTGCTCAGATGAGTCAAGGCCTAAGAGTAAACATAGAGTAAACATAGTACTTTGGCTTGAATCATTTAAAGAAGTTAAAACACTCTTTTTTCATTCAGGCAAAAAGCTCTTTGTGTCTCTTAATATGATCAGTACTTCTCTTACTGGCCTGTAAGAGATTTACATTACTTCACAAGCCTGGTTTGGCCAAAGTGGTCAGATTCTTTTTCTTCTTTGAAGGATCCCTTACTATGCCTACATACTTAATTGGGACTAAACAAGCTCTGCATTGGATTGTTTAGTGGTTGAATCTAGGGTCAAACAGTAGTCTGTTTTCTGCCTTCTTTCTCGAACTTAGAGAAGAGAATTTCATATTCTCATCACAAAATAAAACAGTTGAAATACTGAATTAAATTTCAATTAAAAATACCCGTTTATTAGACTACACTATTAAGAGGGCACAAAGGCATGCTACAGAATGGTAAAATGTATATTTTAACACAAGTAAATTACAAGGTTTACATATGCAACACATATATAGGACTTACACCAATTAGTAAAGAAAAGAAAGGCAATACAATAGGAAAATAGGTAAGTGACTTGAGCAGGCACTTT
This sequence comes from Rhinopithecus bieti, assembly GCF_001698545.2. Lineage (NCBI taxonomy): Eukaryota > Metazoa > Chordata > Mammalia > Primates > Cercopithecidae > Rhinopithecus > Rhinopithecus bieti. Next base: position 77,577 of record NW_016819104.1, read on the forward strand.
GAAAACAAAATAGGAGACTTGAGTGTCGAATCACACTGTGAAAGTTGTTCAATTTCATTTATTATTTGACACACACTAGTTAAAATTACCAATTATAATGACAAATTATGAGGTGCCACTACAAACTTATCAGAATATTTCATCAAAGAAAAAAGAAAAGACCAACAAAAATCCCAGCAAGGAAGTAAATTGATAGCATTCATGTACTCTCAGTGGGAGTAGGTATTAGTACATCCATTGAGAAAACTGTTTGTTTATCTATTGTGGTTCAACATGTGCATATGCTATGACCCAATCATTCTATTCTTGTGCACACAACAGATATAATTAAATCAAAATGTATATAAAATGATGTTATGAAAACATTATATTCTTAACAGCTCCAAAGTGTAGAAACTGTTCATCAGTAGTGGAACAGTTAAAAATGCATAAACAAATTGTATCATATAATGATATAATGGGATATAATGGAATGTTATATAGTCAAATAATGGAATATTATGTAGCACTGAATAGGAGTGGATTGAACCTGCATGCTATGCCATGTGTTATTATCACAATATAATATTTAATAAAATAAGCTACATGCAAAATAATATATATTTCAGGCATGCATTTGTATAAAGTTCAGAACAGGTCATCTTAATTTATATTGTTAGATATGGGAATTTTGGAAGGGAGGCTAGTGATTGGGGAGGAGCTGGAGTTTTTTATGGTATTGGAAATGCTCTGAATTTTTACTTTGTTGGAGGTTAATTAGAAACATTTACTTTTTGATAACTTATTTCACTGCATAATTAGGATGTATGACACTGTTTTCTTTTGTCTTACACATCAATATGAAATAATTTGTTTTAAATGAATGTTGCACAAATATCGATTTTACATAGTTTTGCCACATTGTAATCTTGAATTCCTGTTCTGGAAAGTGGACTCCTGGATTGTTCTCACACTTCTTTCTCCTTTTCTTTGGAATATGGACACTTCATAAATGCTGAGGTGTTTGCCTTCCATTTGACAACCTCCTTCTCAGGTCCAGAGGCCAGATCTCAGTTCTTAACTTCCTAATGGGTGAACTTGAAGACCTATTGACAAATTTCTCTTCGGCCATTTTCTACCACCTTACATAGCAAAATACTGTTCATCTTCAATATTATTACCTTTTTAAGGCTCTGCCCACCTGTCATCTATTATTATGTACAGTTTCGTCAATATCCCTTTCTCTCAGGATTAATACCCATGGCATACCATGCCTGCTAGATACTATCTACTGACTATCCTTTTTTTTCTGTTTCTATGACTGGGTTTATGTTCTTATTACACCCCTCTCTACATTGACTAGTTGTCACTATTGGGCTTATACCCTTGCCAGGCTGACCTGTATGCGTAATTATAAATCATAATAAGTATAATTAATTCAGCACTTGTACTTGAAGGATGTTTGTTTGCAAACGTATTTTATTCAGTTACAGTGATTGGAATAGAAGAAGGCCAAGTGTGTGTTTTCAAAGAGTAATTGGCAACTGGAAAACATGTTTGATCATAGATTTAAAAATCATTTGTCTATAAGTCTTGGCACTATAATATGAAAGCAGTTACATAGTCATGCCATATTAAAATAGAAGAGTAAAGACGTAATGTGTTCCAGGTGACTTAAAGGAAGAGAATTTAAAGTGAATACTTCATATGGGTAAGTATGGAAGCTCTATGAAGCTGGTTTCACCTAAACAGCAGAAGATACCATAAATAAAATAGTGTCAGAGGAGCCAAACTGGAATTATAGAAGAGGTGCTTCTCAGCTAGACTGCAGTCTTGATTGACTCTGCTTGCCAAAGACGATGCTAAGGAAGAGAAGTAGCAGTGGGGTCAGGCAGGGGATTGTCCTAATCTCTCTTTCCTCCCTTTTGTGATCTGCTGCTGGTGACTTTCATTTTCCAGACACAATGGAAGCCAGGTTTCCAGGGAATTCAAGTGATGTATGCCATAGTGTTCTATGTCTCTTTGCACAAAGTAGAGCCTACAAGGGTGGGGAATGAATCTGAGGAGCAGAGATGATAAATGAAGAACTAGCATAATTACGATGTTTGCTCCTGTATTTCATACTTATCCGATTATAGTTAGAGGACTAAATATATCCTATGTCAAAAAATGCCAGATTGAGTTTAAAATAATTTGAATTGAATAATGAAAATTATTCTGGTATACCAGTACTACTTTTTTGTTTTCCAGTCTATCGTTGATGAGTATTTAGGTTGATCCTATGCCTTTGCTACTGTGAATAGTGCTGCAATGATCATATGTGTGCATGCCTTTATAATAAAACAATATGCAGCCATAAAAATGAACAAGATCGTGTCATTTGCAAGAACATGGTTGGAATTGGAGGCCATTATCCTTAGCAAACTAATGAAAGATGAGAAAACCAAGTACTGCATGTTTTCACTTATAAGTGAGAACTAAATGATGAGAAGATATGGACACATAAACAGGAACAACACACACGGAGAATGGAGGAAGTAGAGGATCAGGAAAAAGAACTAATGGGTACTAGGCTTAATACCTGGGTTATGAAATAATCTGTACAACAAACACCCATGACACAAGTTTACCTATGTAAAAAACCCACATATGTATCCCTGAACTTAGAAGTTTTTTAAAAAAAGAAAACTATCCTGGAATAGCCTGTGTTTATTAATTTTTTATGTCAGTTGCATGCAATGAGGATTATGTGCTTGCTATAAGTAAGCACTGTCCTAAGTACTTTGCATATAATAAACTAGTTATATATTATTCCTCATAAAAGAACAGGGTAGTTACACTTATTTTCCCGTTCTTTCTTTCAGATAAAGGAAGTGAGTCACAGATCAGTTACAGTAAATTGCCAAAGTTCACGTAACTGGTTAGCTTAAACTCCTCAGAGTTGTGCTCTGTACCACTAGAAAAACAAAAAAGGGGAAAGAAATATAACATTAATTGAACAATAACTTGTCTTAGCAATATCTGGAACACTATATATGTCTGATAGAACATTGCTTTTATAATACCTCCTGCTGCATTTTCTCTTTCCATAACTTTTTCTTTTCCTTTCCTGAAAAATCCCTTCCTCCTTTGATGCTCAGCTGTGAGGTTTCTCATCCACAATGAAAAGCGTATTAGTTAAACAATGAGATCCAGCATGTGGGACAGAAGAATGTAATATCAGAGATATTCTCATTCAGCAGCAAAGAAAAATAAATACAAGCTCTGCAAAGGGATGTCGCGGTGGACAAGTAGATTCTGAGAGCTTGAGAATAAGGTTGAATCAATACCTTCTTGGAACATTTAGGTCTTAAGGAAACAAATCTGTAGTTTAACTTCTTAAATTATTTGCAAAGTAAATACTTGACATACACCTTCAAGTATAAAGGTAAATCTTTATAGATGTGTATAACTCAGTTATTAATGATTAATTCTGTTTCCAGAAATCCCAAATGTGAGCCTATAGCCTGCAATTTTGTTACCTTTCCATAATTAGTCACTTATTAATAATATTTACAAAAGTTGTTTGACTTCATACAGAGAAAATAGCCATCATAGAACTTACGAATAAATCTTAACTACCTTAACTATCTCTCATTGCAAACTCAAGATTAATACTAAAAAACAAACAAACAAACAAACAAACAAAAAAAACCTTTAAAAATCCATGGTATCAGTGGTTGCAAAATCTGAAGTCTTATTGTATTTGGCAAATTAAATGTGAGGTAAAAAGTAAAATGGTCTTCATCAGCAGAAAAGAAAGATAAGTGACTTTTTAGTGACAGGTTCTCAATATTTGGAAGAATAGTGAAGCAGGAAACCTAAGCATCCCCTAGATGTTACTAAGAAACTCATTGCAGCTGTCAGTCAATGTAACTGACATAAAGAGAAAATGAAATCTATTCTAACATAATACTGGGAGTCAATGTTAATAAAAGATGGTAGAGAAGTCCAAAGGGTGTCTGAAATGTTCCAAATGCAAGTCCACTGAGAACTGAATGCTTCTAACTCTTCTTAATGCATGAACCAGAATATGAAGCAGGCTTTCCTACAGGACTTTTAGGAGGAATTAAAAGTGCTGATTTTATTAAGAAGATACTGAATTATATGGATCAATATGGAAAGATGACCATGTTACAGCTTTAAGTGAACTACAAGGCCATTTCTGATCATTGTATTAATACAAAGCAAGATTTCAGTTAAAACAGAAACAGCAATAACAACTTGAAGAACCTCCAGGGTTTTCCTCAATGGCAAGTTATATAGATCTGTGTGCTTTCAAATGTTATATTTCTCCTATGGTGAAAGGCACATTTCCAAAACTGTTCATGTTTAGTGACTATTTTGGCTGTAGAGATAGGAGTTTTCAATTCACTCCCCCTGTGAACACCAGGTTACCACCTTAGTAAGGAGCAGATCCAAGCTCCTAGAATGAACAAGGAGATACTTATTCTCCTTTCACATTTCATACTCATTTAGTTCAGAAAAAAATGGAACAGAATCAGAAATTGTAAAATACTTAAAGTACTGCATGAATGTAGGTGGTGAAATTGCTGATTGCTGGCATTTAATTCTTGTTCCTATGTCTCCGTTTTTTCTCATTTTCTGACATGTTTTGGGGGTTACCAAAGGTTTATTTTTGGCCTCTGGCCTCCCAGAGCCATTGGATATAATTTTTTGTACTCCTGCTACTTCTGAGCCTACCCAACTTCTGGGCTGATACTTGCTGTGCCATATTTTTCTCATTTTTTAAAATGATCTCCAGTACTGTGCTCTGCCTCCCAATGTCTAGCTTGTTATGTTCCTTCCATACTCTTACCATCAGCTTCCATGATACGCTTATCTGCAAAGGGTTCCATATTTTAGACTCTCTATCTCCAGCCCAGACCTCACTTCTTAAATACATACTGCATATATCCAATTGCCAATCCTCTCAGGCTATCATAACAAAATACCTTAGTTGAGGTAATTCATAAATTCACAGCAGTAACTGTACTTTACTGTTCTAGGTGGCAGCAGATTCAGTGCCTGGTGAGGCCTCACTCTATCCTTCAAAGATGGTGCCTTCTCACGGTGTCCTCACATGACAGGAGGGCCAAAGGTTATGCCCTCACATGATGGAAGGAACAGTAAGCTTTATCAAGCCTCTTATCTATGGACACTAATCCCATTTATGGGGGTGGTCCCCTTGTGACCTAATCACCTCCTAAAGGCCCACCTCTTAATATTGCCGCAATGAGGATTAGGTTTCAACATGAATTTTGGAGGAACAAAAACTTTCAGACCATAGCACCAAACATCTCCTAGTTTTTATCTGGTAATTTTACAGGCACCACAAAGTTTTACCAAGAATTATACTTTTATGATTAAGACTATGAGTTTTGAACCTAGAATTGCTAGATTTTAATCTTTATTACTTATAACTGTGTGACCTTAAAGAAATGATTTAACATCAAGGATCAAATGGTTGTAGATGTGTGGTGTTGTTTCTGAGGGCTCTGTTCTGTTCCATTGTACTATATATCTGTTTTGGTATCAGTACCTGACAAAAACAAGCAATGGGGAAATGATTCCTCATTTAATAAATGTTGTTGGGAAAACTGGAGAGCCATATGCAGAAAGCTGAAACTGGACCCCTTCCTTATACCTTATACAAAAATTAACTCAAGATGGATTAAAGACTTAAACGTAAGACCTAAAACCATAAAAACCCTAGAAGAAACCCTAGGCAATACCACTGAGGACACAGGCGTGTGCAAAGATTTCATGACTAAAACACCAAAACCAATGGCAACAAAAGCCAAACTTGACAAATGGGATTTAATTAAACTGAAGAGCTTCTGCATAGCAAAAGAAACTATCATCAGAGTGAACAGGCAACCTAGAGAATGGGAGAAAATATTTGCAATCTATCCATCTGACAAAGGGCTAATATCCAGAATCTACAAGGAACTTAAACAAATTTACAAGAAAAAAACTAACAACCCCATCAAAAAGTGGGCAAAGGATATGAACAGACACTTCTCAAAAGAAGACATTTAGGTAGCCAATAAACATATGAAAAAAAACTCATCATGACTGGTTATTAGAGAAATGCAAATCAAAACCACAGTGTCATAACACATCACCCCAGTTAGAATGAACGATCATTAAAAAGTCAGGAAGCAACAGATGCTGGAGAGGATATGGAGAAATAGAAAAATGTTTACACTGTTTGTGGGAGTGTAAATTAGTTCAACCATTGTGGAAGACAGTGTGGCAATTCCTCAAGGATCTAGAACCAGAAATACTATTTGACCCAGCAATTCCATTACTGGGTATACACCCAAAGGATTATAAATCACTCTACTATAAAGACACATGCACACATATGTTTATTGTAGCACTATTCACAATAGCAAAGACTTGGGACTAACGCAAATGCCCATCAATGACAGACTGGATTAAGAAAATGTGGCATATATACACCACAGAATACTGTGCAGCCATAAAAAAGGATGAGTTCATGTCCTTTGCAGGGACATGGATGAAGCTGGAAACCATCATTTTCAGCAAACTAACACAAGAACAGAAAACCAAACACCACATGTTCTCACTCATAAGTGGGAGTTGAACAACGAGAACACATGGACACAGAGTGGGGAACATCACACACCGGCGTCTGTTGGGGGCTGGGAGGCTAGGGGAGGGATAACATTAGGAGAAATACCTAATGTAGATGATGGGTTGATGGGTACAGCAAACCACCAGGGAACGTGTATACCTATGTAACAAACCTGCACGTTCTCCACATGTACCCCAGAACTTAAAGCATAACAAAAAAAANAGCTGGAAACCATCATTTTCAGCAAACTAACACAAGAACAGAAAACCAAACACCACATGTTCTCACTCATAAGTGGGAGTTGAACAACGAGAACACATGGACACAGAGTGAGGAACATCACACACCGGCGTCTGTTGGGGGCTGGGAGGCTAGGGGAGGGATAACATTAGGAGAAATACCTAATGTAGATGATGGGTTGATGGGTACAGCAAACCACCAGGGAACGTGTATACCTATGTAACAAACCTGCACGTTCTCCACATGTACCCCAGAACTTAAAGCATAATAAAAAAAAAAAAAAAGAAAAAAAAGAAATGATTTAAACTTTCCTTTTTAAATTTTTTTTAAAATTTCCATAGGTTATTGAGGAACCAGTGATGTTTTGTTACATGAGAAAGTTCTTTAGTGGTGATTTGTGAGATTTTCATGCACCCATCACCTGAGCAATATACACGGAATCCTATTTGTAGTATTTCATGCCTCGCCCTGTTCCTGCCCTTTCTCCAAGTCCCCAAAGTCCACTGTGTCTTTCTTATACCTTTGCATTCTTGCAGCTTAGCTCCCACTTCTGAGTGAGAACATACGATGTTTGGTTTTCCATTCCTGAGTTACTTCACTTAGAATAATTGTCTTCATCTCATCCAGGTCTTTCGTTGTGAATGCCATTAATTCATTCCTTTTCACGGCTGAGTAGTATTCCATCATATATATATACACACACACACACACACATATATATTCCATCATATACCTATCATATATATTCCATATATATATACACATATATATGTGGAATACATATATATGATGGTATAGTTATATGATAGTATATATATGATGCAATATATACATATATATATCACAGTTTTTGTTGTTGTTGTTGTTGCTTTTTTTTTTTTGAGATGGAGTTTTGCTGTTGTTGACCAGGTTGGAGTGCAATGGTGCAATCTTGGCTCACCCCAACCTACGTCTCCCAGGTTCAAGTGATTCTCCCGCCTCAGCCTCCCAATTAGTTGAGATTACAGGCATGTGCTGCCATGCCTGGCTAATTTTTTTGTACTTTTAGTAGAGACGGGGTTTCTCCATGTTGCTCAAGCTGGTCTCGATCTCCCAACCTTAGGTGATCTGCCAGCCTTAGCCTCCCAAAGTGCTGGGATTACAGGCGTGAGACACCGCACCTGGCCTATACCACAGTTTCTTTATCCTCTCATTGGTTGATGGGCATTTGGGTTGGTTCCATGTTTTTGCAATTGCGGATTGTGCTGCTATACACATGTGTGTGCAAGTATTTTTTTTTTTTTTTTTTTTTTTGTATAATGACTTCTTTTCCTCTGGGTGGATACCCAGTAGTGCAATTGCTGGGTCAAGTGGTAGTTCTACTTTTAGTTCCTTAAGGAATCTCCACACTGTTTCTAGTTTATATTCCTACCAGCATTGTGGAAGTGTGCCCTGTTCACTGCATCCATGCCAACATCTGCATTTTTAAAATTTTTTGATTATGGCCATTTTTCCAGGACTAAGGTAATATCTCATTGTGGTTTTGATTTCCATTTCCCTGATTATTAGAGAAGTCGAGCATTTTTTATATGTTTGTTGGCTATTTGTATATCTTCTTTTGAGTATTGTTTATTCATGTATTTAGCCCACTTTTGACGGAATTGTTTGTTTTTTTTCTTGCTGTTTTTGTTTTAGTTTGTTGTAGATTCTGGATATAAGTCCTTTGTCAGGTATATAGATTGTGAAGATTTTCTCCCATTCTGTGGGTTGTCTGTTTGCTCTGCTGACTGTTCTTTTTCCTGTGCAAAAGTTGTAATTAAGTCCCAGGTATTTATCTTTGTTTTTATTGCATTTCCTTTTGGGTTCTTGGTCATTAAATCCTTGCTTAATCCAATGTCTAGAAGGATTTTCCAATGTCATCTTCTATAATTTTTATAGTTTCAGGTCTTAGATTTAAGTCCCTATTCCAACTTGAGTTGATTTTTGCATAGGGTGAGAGATGATGATCCAGTTTTATTGTCCTACATGTGGTTTGCCAATTATCCCAGCACTGTTTGTCAAAAAGGGTGTCTTTCCCCATTTTATGTTTTCGTTTGCTTTGTGGAAGATCACTTGGTTGTAATTATTTGGACTTATTGCTGGCTTATCTTTTCTGTTCCATTGGCCTATGCACTGTTTTTATACCAGTACCACACTGTTTTGGTGACTAGGGCTTCATAGTATACTTTGAAATCAAGTAATGTGATTCCTCTAGATTTGTTCTTTTTGCTTACTTTTGCTTTGGCTATGAGGGCTCTTTTTTGGTTCCACATGAATTTTAGAATTGCTTTTTCTAATTCTATGAAGAATGATGGTGGTATTCTGTTGGGAATTGCATTGCATTTGTAGATTGCTTTTGGCAGTACGGTCATTTTCATAATAATGATTCTACCCATCCATGAGCACGGGATGTGTTGCCAGTTGTTTGTGTCATCTTATGATTTCTTTCAGTAGTGTTTTGTAGTTTTCCTTATAGAAGTCTTTCATCTCCTTGGTTAGGTGTATTCCCAAGTTTTTTTTTTGTTTTATTTTGTTTTGTTTTGCAGCTGTTGTAAAAGGGGTTGAGTTCTTGATTTGATTCTCCGTTTGGTCTATGTTGGTGTATAGAAGAACTACTGCTTTGTATACATTTATTTTGTGTATGGAATCTTTGGTGAATTCTTATATCAGCTCTATTGAGGAGCTAATGAATGATTTAATGTTCCTGTCCTTTTTCTTTACCTGCAAATGAAAGTAAGTACACAGCTACCTTATAAAAATACGGTGATAATTAAAGAGATGAATCACTTGGAACAGTTCCCACCCATAGTAAATTCTCAACCTCATTTACTGTTAGCTATCCCTCTTTATTTTTCAGTAGGCTGGAGTGAACCTTCAGGATGCTGGTTCAGGGAAAATTTGTAAATATTTTATTTCCTGAGACATTGCATATGTGACTGAATCTGTTGAAAGGCACAGACATAAAAGAGAGTTTGGCTACTTAAATATTTACAACATGTTTCTGTTATTTTCTTCTGAGAAGAAAACCATGAAAACCACTGTGTAATAGATCCTGGGGGTGGACTTACAGCTGTGTTGTATGCCTCCTGCTATAGAAGATGGAAAAGCTAGAAAATGGCTTTCTCCATCTCCTTTGCATTTTGAGGGTACTAGACCTAGAGGTCTGGTAAATGGCTTATAATAGAGACTGCCTGAGACTTTTAGGCAATATATCTCCTTAACAAGGGAGGGGGTAATTTAAGAAAGTTATGTCATCTACTTGAACCCCCTTTGGTGGGCAGAAAAATGATCCTCCCAAAGATGTACCTTCCCTAATCCCTGGACTCTGTGGGGTTATTTTACGTAACATCAGAAATTGTAAAACACTTAAAGTATTACATAAGTATATGCTGGTGCAATTCTGGACATTATAAATTATGTTTATTCTCTGTACTATGAACCACTGGTGGAGAAGTCTGTCTTGTATATCTTTTTTACTTACTGAGTTCACCACAGGTTCTTACACAGAGAAAGAGATTAATATACACTTTTTCAATTGCTGTTTAAATTAATGCCTTTTATTTTTTAGCACTACTTCAGGAAACAGCTTGATAGTCCGAGAATGCCATATTTGACATGTAAAACTTTCTATATTGTCGAATTAATTAGTCAATTAATGTTTTTACAATGGTTCATAAATGTTATTAGCTGATTAATTCTGGGTCATTATTTGCATAATGTTCACAAAATATACCTGTAACATTGGAGTTGTAAGTCAAACACCTAAATCAGCATAGAGATATTTCACATTTTTAAAATAAATTAACTTATGTGGGAGCAGTTAATCCTTGATGTCAAACAATGCTGCTTTTTTTCCCTTAAGTAATTTAAAATATAATTTCCCCTTGGATTTTAAAAGCATTGAGATATGCTATATTGAATAAAATCAACTCTGCTTGGGAAAAAGAATGACACACTTCATATAGCCTGAGAATAATTTGCCATAGACTAATGTAGTTTCTCTTAGAATTCATCACAATTCAACTTGAATATTATCAGAAAGAAAAATCTAATTCTGACATTAATTTAGAAGGCACAAGCCACTGGACTAAAAATCATTGCAATGGAATTTATAAAGTGATAAACTGTCTTGAAAGTGAAATACATAGTGAAGAAAATCAAGAGGTATAATTATTTATGTTTTTCTTTCTCAATAACTATGTTGTTTATACACCACATTTATGTAATGATCATATCTGAAGCCATCAGAAAACTGTCTGTCCAGTACAGTTGATAAAGTTCCTGAGTATGTTTCTCTCAGATGCATATGTGTACTGTATGTGCATAAATCAAATATAATTTTGTATCAGAGGATTATTATTGTGTTAGTTTATATTTTTACACTTTTATAGTTTATAAATGCAGATACATACATAATCTATTTTACTCTTTAAAATAATCCTGTGAAGTGGTTATTGTAATGTAAAATAATTTCCACTTTTTTTTCTTTGGTGGGGGGAAATGGATTTCCAGAAAATATAAGTGACTTTCAAAGGAATACTCAGCTACAAAGGGAAAAACTAAGGTAGCAAATCAATTTTTCTACATTTCAGCAGGTGTTCATTTAGAAAGAAGTAACAGTCATGTGACACACACACACACACACACACACACACACATACACTCTTTTGCATGAAAATGTAATGTAGCATAGTGGTTAAGAGCATAGGAAGTGCATCTATGGTACATGGGATAAAGAAAACGTGGTACACATACACCATGGAATACTTCGCAGAGATATGAAAGAATAAAGTCATGTCCTTTGAAGCAATATGGATGGAGCTGGAGGCCATAATGTCAAGGAAATTAATGTAGGAGCAGAAAACCAAATAACACATGCTCTTACAGGTAGGTGGGACCTGAACATTGGGCATGCATGGACACAAACATGGGAACAATAGATGATGCCGAAAAATAGAAGGCGGTAGGGAGTGGTTGAAAATCTACCTGCAGGGTAGTATGCTCTCTGTCTGGGTGGCAGGACCATCCATTACCCAAACCTCAGCATCAAGCAATATTCCCATGTAACAAACTTGCACATGTACCGCTTGTATCTAAAGTAAAAACTGACATTGAAAAAAAAAGAAACACAGCATGGGCAGATGGGTAGTGGAGTTGCACTCATTGGCTCATTGGCTTCAAATACTGACTTTATCACTTATTTGCTGTGTCTCAAGGAACTGTTATTTTTATGCCTCAGGATTCACATCTATAAGCTAGAGGTAATAATAATATAAACCTAACCAAGTTATTACAAGGAGGCATCGATGCCTCTGAGCAAAATAAAGTAAGTCTCAACAATAATAGCTACTATCACTATCATCACTGTGATTATCATCATCCTCATGTACCTTGCTGTTCAATTCTAATACATCTTCTGTCAGATGTTGTTGCCTCGTTGATAAAATGAAAATTTAAAATAATGTTACTAAACTAAATGTGGGACTTGAAACAGGTGATCTTATGTTATAGAACCTAGGAGTTATTTTGTCAAATCCTCTACTAAAACAAAATTTAATTTTTTGAAATATATTTTATATTTGCATAATATTTAATATTTACAAAATAATTGATGCAGCATTTGTGTAGATTTTGAAAAGTCTACATATATGCATCTTCCCTGTCTGCCTTCCTAAGGAACTACTATTCTGAATCTTGTCTTTATCATTCTCTTGTTTTATTGTTTTTACCTTTTCCTTATGACATATACAGAAAATATTCTGAGTTTTGTGTTTGTCATTTCCTTGTGTATTAATCGGGGTTCTCTAGAGGGACAGAACTAATAGGATAGATGTATATATAAAGGAGAGTTTACTAAGGAGTATTGACTCACAGGATCACAAGATGAGGTCCCACAACAGGCCATCTGCAAGTTGAGGAGCAAGGAAACCAATTTCAGTCCCAAAGCCGAAGAATTGGGGTCCAATGTTTGAGTACAGGAAGCATCCAGCAGGGGAGAAAGATGTAGGCCAGAAGACTAAACCAGTCTAATCTTGTCTAATCTTTCCACATTCTCACATTCTTTTTTTTTTTCCTTTTTTTTTTTTTACAGAGTCTCACTCTGTCGCTAGGTTGTAGTGCAGTGGCACAATCTCCACTCACTGCAACCTCTGCCCTTCAGGTTCAAGCGATTCTCCTGCCTCAGCCTCCCAAATAGCTGGGACTATAGGTGCACACCATCACCCCCAGCTAATTTTTGTATTTTTAGCAGAGACGGATTCCACCATGTTGGCCAGGATGGTCTGCATCTCTTTACCTCGTGATCTGCCCACCTTGGCCTCCCAAAGTGCTGGGATTACAGGCATGAGCCACTGCACCCAACCTCTGCCTGCTTTTATTCTCGCTGTGCTGGCAGCTGATTAGATGGTGCCCACCCAGATTGAGGGTGGGTCTGCCTTTCCCAGTCCACTGACTCAAATGTTAATCTCCTTTGGCAACATCCTCACAGGGCACACACAGAAACATCACTTTGTACCCTTCAAGCTAATCAAGTTGACACTCAATATTAACCATCACACTTTGTTTTATTCTTTTCACCTTTTTCTTATGACACACACAGAAAATATGTTTGACATATAAAACTTGAGATTTATCACAAAGTTGAGACCATGCAATCACAACCCTACTCAAGAAAAAGAATACTGACAATACCCTGGAAACTCCCCCCTTTTTTTTTGAGATGGAGTCTAGCTCTGTCACCCAGGCTGGAGTGCAGTGGCGTGATCTCGGCTCACTGCAAGCTCTGCCTCCTGGGTTCACGCCATTTTCCTGCCTCAGCCTCCTGAGTAGCTGGGACTACAGGCGCCCGCCACCACGCCCGGCTAATTTTTTTGTATTTTTAGTGGAGACGGGGCCTGGAAACCCTTTGATGCTCTTTCCCAATCATTATCTCCTCCTTCCCACACAAAAGTAACCTTTTTCTAACTTTTATGTGAAACCATTCCTCACTTTTTCCATTATTTTAATACCTAGATTTTCTTCCCTAAATATTATAATTTACTTTTACTACTCTTTTGATATAAATTAAAATGAATAATATAATATATGTTCTTCTTTGGCTTCTTTTATGCAACATTATGTTTGTGAGATGCAGCCATGTGGTTCTTTTATTTTCAGAGTTGTATAGTACACTTGTAGCAATATTCCCATCTTTGTCAGCTTGAGGGACTGATCTAGTTTGTATATTTGTCCCCACCAAAATCTCATATTGAATTGTAATTCCCAGTACTGGAAGTGGGACCTGGTAGCAGGTGATTGTATCATTGGGGAGAATTTCTCATAAATGTGTTAGTATCATTCCCTTGGTGCTGTCCTCGCAATTGTGAATGAGATCTCCTGAGATCCGGTTATTTAAAAAGGTATAGTCCCTCCTCACCTTCCTCTGTCTTGCTCCTGCTTTTAACTATATGATGTTCCTTCTCTCACTTTACCTTCCATAATGAGTAAAGGCTTCTGGAGGCCTCACCAGAAGCCAAGCCGGTGCTGGTCGCACGTTTGTGCAGCCTGCAGAACTGCTAAATTTCTCAGTCTCAGGTATTATTTTTAACAGCAACACAAGAGTGGACTGATACAGGGGCTATAATAAAACATCATAGTCCAGGCTGCTTAAACAACAGAAATTTATTTCTCACAGTTCTGAAGGTTGGGGAGTCCAAGATCAAGGTGCTGGTTGATTTAGTTCCTAATGAGGGCTCTCTTCCTTGGTTTCTCAGAGTGGTCTTCCCCTTATGATCTCAGGTGACTTTTCCTCAGTGCTCTTTTTTCCTCTTCTTACATGGCCATTAATCTCATCATAAAGGCTCCATTCTCACTACCTCATCTAACCTTACTTACATCTCAAAGGCTCCAACTCCAAATACCAACACATGGGGAGTTAAGATTTCAATGTATGAATTCTGGAGAAACACAAGTATTGAGGCCATAACAATTCCATACTTTGTTAGTAACCTTTTCTATTCGAGTTTTAAAAATATTGCTGGTAAACATTCGTATTTATATTCAATGTTCTATACATGCATGTATCTCTGATGTTATGAACTTAGTAACAAGATATGAAGTTCCTCAACTTCACTAGGTAATGCCAGTTTTCCAAATTATCAATTTACCTATTTAAACAAATTTACATTCCCACCAGCAGCATATAACATTTTTATCACTTTACAGTCTGGTTTTAATTTTAGCAATTCTGAAGAATGAGTAATGGCTTCTCACTGTGGTTTGAAATTGCAATATTCTCAGAGGTTAAACAACTTTTTATAGCTTACTTGCAATTTGGGTCACTCCTTTTGTGAGGCACATTTTGAAATCTCTTGCTTATTTTTTGGGGTTGGCTGTTCCTTTCTTGATGATGTAATTTCTTTATATACCCTGTACATGAGTTCCTTGTTGATTATATGTAATGTAACATTTTTCACCCACTCATTGACTTGCCTATTCTTTCTTAATTACTTAAAACAATAGAAGTCATCTCTCTCTCCTCTCTTTAAATCAACTTCATTAAAATACAGTTTAAACCCAATGATATGAACACATCTAGTGTGTAACTTGCAAAGAATATATATATATACACACATATATATACATATATATATATACACACTTTTTTTTTTTTAACAGAGCCTCGCTCTGTCGCCCAGGCTGGAGTGCAGTGGCTCGATCTCGACTGACTGCAAACTCCGCCTCTCAGGTTCACACCATTCTCCTGCCTCAGCCTCCCAAGTAGCTGGGACTGCAGGCACCCGAGAAGCTTCAACATATTATACACCTGTGCAATACCACCAAAATCAAGACATTAAACACTTCCTTCAACCCAGAACGTTCATCCATTTCTTTTGCAGTCAAACTTTTCCCTATGACCATCCCACTTTCATCACTCTGGGCATTTACCTATCTAAATTTCTGTCTCCAAAAATTAGTATTGTTCTTTGAAACTTAATATAATTACACATGTTTCTTTTGGGCAATGTTTGCTTCATTTTCTTTTTTCTAGATTTCTTTTAATTCAAAATTTCTGCATTGTTTCTTTTACATATGCCTTTTAACTCCACATCTAGTTGGAATATAAGAATATTATTTTTTGTTACTTGTCTATTATCTGGAGTATTTAGAATAGTTACTCCTTCATTAGCTGTAAGGTTTCACACAAAAAATTGGAGATTCATTCTTCTTCTTGTTGGATTTAGCTTAGTCATATTTATCAATCTTTTAATTTTTGACTAGAGCTTGCTATGTTTCATGTAAGAAAACTTTCCTTGTGAGTACAATAGTACTCCTTCTCTGCATTTTCCATTAATTATTGAGAGAGAGAGAGAGAAAAGGAGAGAGATGCTTAAGTAGAGATGAAATTCTGGAAATTGTCATATCAGTATGTAATACTAGAAAATTTCTGTAATAAAAAAAGGAGAACTGACCCATTTAGTTTATTTTTTACTGATGTCAGTAAAGGAATCCTATGTAAAATAAAGCTTTTTTAACAAAAATCTTATAATATTCCTGAGTTCCCATTAGTTCCTTGAAATAAAACCTTGGGCATTTGAACCTGTTCTTTCATGCCTCCAGGTATAAACCCTCGGAATTTTTATCTATTTTATACAGTTTTGCAGTAGCCATTACACAGATTTCCAGAGTGTTGATGTAAATGGTCAAAAGGGTTCAGGCAGACATAGCTGATAAGAATTCACCATTTTCCCTCTACGTATTATGTATTTACAGATTCCATCTCCAATGTTGGCAGATACCTCACTTACTGTTCATTCCAGCCAATCAGTTCCAAATATCTCATATTTCCCTCAATATATCTTTCCAAATCTATACTCAATATCACCTAGAAATTTTTAGTTGCAAATAATATAAATTCATAAACTAATTTATGGTATAATATACATAGGACTTTTAGTATCAGCTTCAATATGTAAAGAGCTTAGAAGATTGCTATCCTCACAACAAGAAAAAAGACTAAATCAACTGGAAAATCAATAACTTTTCTTGAAACCTTCAGAGAACTGAGGTTTCAGGGAAATCTGCTACCCTGAAATCTGGAAAGACAGGCAAATCCAGAGAGTCATAGCCAAGAACTACTTACTTGGAGCAGATGCCACTAGAACATTAAGTGAGGAGAACACTTAAAGTGGTAGATTTGATGAATTTCTGGAGGCAACTACAATGAGTGATCACCTCACTCTATTCAGCATGGCTGTTATTAAAAAGACAGAAAATAACAACTGCTGGTAAGGATGCAGAGAAAAGGAAATGTTTGTACACTGTTGGTGGGAATGTAAACTAGTACAGCCACAATGAATAACAGTGTGAAGGTTTCTCAAAAAACCACAAACAGAACTACCACAGGATCCAGCTATCCCACTACTGGGTATTTAATCCAAAGAAAGGAAATCAGTATATCAAAGAGACATCTGCATGACCATATTTATTGTAGCACTATTCACTATAGCCAAGATATGGAATCAACTTAAGTGTCCAGCAACAGATAAATGCATAAAAAAATGTGATATATATATATATATACACATACACACAATGGAATAGTATTCTACCATACAGAAGAATAAAATCCTGTCATTTGTGGCAACAGGGATGAAACCGAAGGACAACTTATTAAATGAAACAAGCCAGGAACAGAAAGTTAAACACTGCATGTGCTCACTCATATGTGGAAGCTAAAAGGTAGTTGATCTCATACAAGTAAAAAGTGGAACACAGGACACCAAAGCCTGCGGAGGGTGGGGGAAAAAAAGCAAAGGGAAAGATTTCCTAAAGGATATAAAGTTACAGCTCAATAGGAGGAATTCTAGTGTTCTATAGCATTGTAGGATGACAATAGGATAATTATTATAGAGTTTTAAATAGCTAGAAGGAGGATATTAATGTTCCCAACACAAAAATTATAACTGTTTGAGTGGACGGATGTGCTAACTACCTGATCTGATAGCAGCACATGTACCAAAACATCGCTATGTACTTTATAAATATACACAATTATCATATATCAGTTAAAAATAAAAGGGAGAAAAGTAAAATAAAAAATAAAGTTTCTAAACTGAACTTCGAAGTCAAAATAAAATTAAAACATTAAAACAGATCCAAGATGTACAGTGCAATTTCAAAATATGTAACTAATATATTAGGTTGGTGCAAAAGTAATTGTTGTTTTGCCATTCTTTTAAAGTCCTGGCAGAAACCACTATTGCTTTTACATCTATCTAATATAAATAACTGGAATAGCAGAAAAAGAAAAAATTAGAATGGAACAGGAGAAATATTTGATATAATAATAGACAAAACCTTTCCAAAATGACAGATATCAAACCATAGATCTAGGAAGCTCTGAGAAAAACAAATAATATAAATCCCACAGAATTACTCTTACACATATTTAGATAGCAAAAAATTGAAGCCAGAGAAAATATTAAAAGTAACTGGTCAGAGGGGAACATCTTGCCTATAAAGGAACAAGGATAAAAATTACAGCAGACGTGTCATCAGAAAATATGTGAGCAAGAAAAAAGTGGAGTGAAATAAAGCATTGAAAGAAAGAATCCCCAGCAATTTAGAAATCTATGTCCAACAAAATTATACTTTAAAAGTAAAGGAGATATCATAACTTTATCTGACAAACAGAACAGGGACTTTATGGTTAACAGATCTTCTTTCAATAAACATTAAAAGAATTTCATTAGACAGAAGGAAAATGCTATCCATCAGAAACTTGAACCTTTTATACATGAAGGAAGGAAGGATTCAGGGGAAAGAATAACTGATGATAGAATAAGGTTTTTATTCTTATTCCTCATTTATTTATAAGTTAATTATTTGTATGAAGTAGTAATAGCAACAATGTACTGGGTAATTATAATATATGGATAAGTGGAATGAATTGTAAGCAATGTCATAGGGATCAAAGTCTCAGGCACCATCCTACCTTTCCCCTGTCTGTGGTCAAAATGTCTTGGGCAGTCAGGAAACTAGAGGTCTCTTGATACATCCAAGTGAGGCTTAAAGAAAGTATTCAGGAGGCTTCAGTGGATGGAAACAGGTTCCCTGCAATAGCAAGTTAAGGAGAGTCAGAATAATGCATTTTTCAAATAATAACAGCAGTATGAACGGTGGGCACACCTGCCATCTGTATAATCTATTACCTGTTTTAAATTTTTAGAATATGAACTTATTTTTCTTTTCTGTTGATCATTTGGAGCTACATAAATAGAAGATACAAACTCCAGCACTACTATGGCTGACCATGTGACCTCCAGCCAACTTGTTGAGCTTCTTAAGACCTTACTTTATTTCCTGTAAAGTGGATGCGGTATTAAAAATATGTTGACAACAGAAAAATGTAGTACAGGTGTGATAGCAGTGTTGAATACCCGACCTCACCCCCTCTACCCCACCCAACCACTCCTCTGTAATCCCCTTTTCTAGTTCTGTTGGTATGCCCATCACCCAGCCACTGCTGATGCTTTGGAAAATGGCTTCGTCTGCAGGAATTGCTCTTGGGTAGTTGAAGTCACCTCTCTGAAAGGTACCTGGGAGGTTGGCCACCTATTTTACTCCACAGAGTCTGTGGTCAAAATGTCTTGGGCAGTCAGGAAACTATAAAGGCCCTGCTCTCTTGCCTCAAGGAGTGACAGACTCAGGTTCAATTTATGTCTAGATATGTGCATGATTCCTTCCACTTTCCCCACCCCAATTCTTTTACTCATTTATCTGTTTATCTTGAAAGCACACAAACAAAATACACAAAGGAATTCTGGAGATTTTGCTTTTAGGGAACCCAATCTACGACAACAAGTGTAGTGTTTGGCATAGCACTTGCCAGTAAAGAAAAAAGAAAGCTAAATAACAGAACCGCAAGCAGAACTGAGCTGGGAAGGCAAGTCTTTTGTTTGCTGATTTCACCCCTTTTCACTTATTGTAGACATCACAGAACTCTTGAATAAAAACCTGCTTCTGAAGATAAGGGGCTGGGACAGAGTAGCAGATTCTTCTCTTTGTACTTAAAAATGTCTGCAAAATGTGTACAAGAAGAATTTTAAAGTTTATCTTTCAAATGCAACACACATAATTAATTTGTAGATAATATATTCAGTACTGTTTATTACTGTGATCTTACAGCACTCACCACCAACACCAATGACAGCAACAAACAGACTTTTGGAAATACATCAGATCTCAATCATGCAAATAGAAAATTGTAGTGTTTTTTCAGGCTTAATATTATAGACCTCATTTCTACAAACACCTCAGCTGAAATAATGCTAAAAGCTATTAAATTTTACTTTGAAAGAGAAAAATCTATCAAAGTCTACATTTTGATATGTATTTTCTCACCAAGTAGTCAAGGCGAAATGGAATAAAATGAGAAGCAGCATGAGATAATGGAAATGTCAATGAATGTGGAGTCATAACACAGAATTAAGTATTTATTCTTAGATTTGCTCTTTGGAGGTTACATAGTTGTCTAAATTTGTCAAAGTTCTCTAAACTATATACTTAAGATGGGGGCAAAATTATGTATCAGTAAAGTAGTATTTTAAAATAAACCTTACTTCCCAGCATTTTTATCAGAATTAAATCTTGTGGGTTAGAACTCTCTGTAAAGCGCACAGGTCTAAAACGGAGTCTCACTCTGCCGCCCAGGCTGGAGTGCAGTGGCCGGATCTCAGCTCACTGCAAGCTCCGCCTCCCGGGTTTACGCCATTCTCCTGCCTCAGCCTCCCCAGTAGCTGGGACTACAGGCGCCCGCCACCTCGCCCGGCTAGTTTTTTGTATTTTTTAGTAGAGACGGGGTTCACTGGGTTAGCCAGGATGGTCTCGATCTCCTGACCTTGTGATCCGCCCGTCTCAGCCTCCCAAAGTGCTGGGATTACAGGCTTGAGCCACCGCGCCCGGCCTTTTCTAAAAGTTGTTAATTACCACTCTGTAAACTGGTATCTTCCAGCCCTTCTTGTATATTTGTGGAATGGATTAATTTATAAAAGTCAATAATACATGTGAAACTAGTTATTTTTCTCGGTTATCATTTGTCTTGGCATAAGTATAAAACTAATTTTGTGTTTGTAGGTAATGAAGCATCAATCAGAATCTGAGGATATGACTAATTGGTTGATTTCTGTCTAGGTTAATTAATGAAAGCCAACACCAGAGCTTTCTGGTTGGATCTTATTTGCATGTATGAATTACTCAAATTAACCATCCCATATTAAAAATTAATTTTGTATACAACTGCTCAACATTAATATCTTTATTTCATTATAGTTTATTTTCAAAAAGCCATAGATAGATCGTAGTCTTTTTCCTGGGCATTTCTTCCACCGCATTCATTTATCATTACATGGTAAAACATCTATAGTGAAGGAGATTGCTTTGGAAAAAGATTCATTTATTTATATGTCTGAGTGAATGTTACCTTAATTAATTTTGATTCCAGGAAAAATAATAAATGTGATTTGACAGACTGGAATAAAATTGACTTAGCCAATGAGAAACCTGAAGTTTATGCTAGCATATTTTTTGATATGGGTATTACATTTCAACTCAAGCTCATTCAATATGGCTATTGTGATACTTGGGATCTTAGTGTTCAGATCCAGAAAAAAATTGTCTGTGGTATACTGTTATATATCGCTTGAAAAAATATAATAATACAGTTCTAACATGGTAACATTCTATAAATAATTATTCAAATTAAGCAGTTTCTGGTAAATCATGCAAACCAGTTACTTCATATTGTTTGGTAGGGGTGGACTACTTGCTAATAAATCTGACTTGAAAAGGTTTATGATCATTTGCCTTTTCCACAATTTTGCTTCCCCAAAATGGCACTTGCTTATATTTTGTTCGTTAACTGTGCCCTACACTAGACAAAAGACAGATATTTGCAGAGGTTTAATACTACTACAATGAGCCTTGACCCTAGTCAAATGTGCCCAACATAATGATTCTCAAATGGGATCTAGGAATCTAGGCTTACTTGAAGCACAACGCTACAGGATAAAATGCCTACCCAGAGCAGAAGATAAATGGTTCAGATGAGCCATTTCTAGAATGGTAAATGAGTCATGTGGTGTCAATCATTATGGTCACCATTACTAACCATATAAAATTAAATATTGAAATATGATCCTCACAGCTTCTCTGTTTAGTCTAAGTCACCAAAATAAACAAGAATAATTCCAGTGTAATGATGTGCTAATTTAGCAGGTGAAATGTAATCATAGCCAGCGATTGGAATGCTTAACATGTGCCACATGTGTTGCACACATTAACACATTTCATGCTTACAACAGTTCTGTAAGGTGATTGCAATGATGGTCTTCTTTCTTCAGACAAAGAGACTAAAGTATTATGAGGTTGAGTAACTTGCCTATGGCCACGCAAATGCTAGATTTCAGGCACTGCAATTTTCAATCATGTTGTACTACTCTAGAACCCACCTTCTTAACTAATTAACCACCTACTTATACTATAGTGGCTTTCCGTTTGTGGCAGAAAAGAAGACAGCATGGACAAACCATTTAGGGAGGTAGAAGTGGTGATATAATAGTGTACCAGAGGGCTGTTCTCTAAGATTATTCTACTGATAGCTAAGGAATCAGAGAAATATTTACAAAGAGAAGAGCTTTTAGAATGGATACAGCCAAAAGGAAAACCAGAATTGTGGTAACATAGGTAATTTGACAATGTATTACTTTATAATCCTGTGGTCTTTAGTGATCATTACTTTGATTATGGTAAATCAAAGAAAAATGGCATAAAATTAAGAGCGTGTACTAGTGCATAGACTTTATATTAAAACTATGAATGATGATACAATGTTAAATTATGCCCTTTAAATTACAAATATAATAATGGCTGGAAAAAGATATTAAAGAGACTTCATTTGCAGTAGTTGAATGGAGAGTTCTGTTTTCAGTCTCTTAGAGAAGTAAGAATCATCAATATTGAGGGGAAATGTTAGTATGAGTTAAAGTATGCATTGAAAGTAGAGGTAATTGTAGTAGAAATAACATGAATGAAAAGCATAATAATCAATACACTAAATAGTAATAAACAACCTTATAGAAAAAACCTTTATTATAATAAATTTGTTTGATTATTATTATTTTTTAATTTGGGGGAATGTGATGTTGTGTTTTTTTCTGTTAGTTATAGATCTCCCTGTAAAGGGTATATATGTCAGTCATGTTATTAATAGATAAGTAAGGAAAAGTCAAAACAGGAAATGAAGAAAAAGCCAAGTCATTATTATTTTCACAACAAAACATCCGAAGCACATAAGGAATGATCAGCGGTGAAAGGTAGTAACACACAATAAGCAGATAGAAACAGGGCCCAGTAGAGTCTATGAGATTATTGACTAAAAGGTCTGATGAGGAGAGCTGACTGCATAGTTTAAACCTCTGACTCTGGAAAGGTAAAGCCCCCTAATGATATTACTAACTATAGCACAATGTTAATGAGGCATAATAATGAAGATAGTAAACTAAGATGGAAGTCTAATGAACAATCTTGACCGATACTAAGTAAAAAAGGGAGGCACTGAGGATGATGTAAACAGCAGGAAAGTATCTAAGAGGAGACTTTCTTTACACATATATATTTATAGTTATTCTCAAACTTTTCATGTGCATTAGAATCACTGGGAAGTTTATAAAGCACAGATTTCTAGGTCCCACCCTAAGAACCTCTGATTCAGTATATCTGAGGTCAAAGGTAGATAATTTACATTTTTTTGCAAATAACTAAGCAATGCTGCTGTTGCCAATCTAGAAATCACACTTTGAGAGCCACTTTTCTATGTAAACTAGCAACCGTACTATGTAAACTAGCCACTATACTGTCTAGGGTTCTCTAGGGTGCAGCTGATATATTCCTAAATGAACAACCCTAAGTTCTATTTTTTTGTCACTGTCACTCCAGGCACCACCACGGGGAGAACCAGATCAACAAAGCATGCTCTTAAAACAGAAACGAAATAAGCACATACAGATTCCTCAGACCCCATCCTCTATACACTAACAAAGGCAAGTGAAGAAATTTGAGTCAAGAAAAGATGAAAGTAATATTTTAGGGAGAAGATATAAAGAAGTTCCTCCTTTTTCACTGTATTTGCAAGTGATGCCTAATTGTTCCATGTCTAGTGTGCTTTGGAGATGCACTGTGATATCGTTTGGCTGTGTGTCCCCACCCAAATCGCACCTTGAATTGTAGTAATACCCATGTGTCAAGACCAGGACTAGGTGGAGATAATTGAATCATGGGGAAAGTTTCCCACATCCCGTTTTTGTGATAGTGAGTGAGTTCTCACGAGATCTGAATAGGGTTTTATTTTTTATTTTATTATTTTTTTTGAGACTGAGCCTCACTCTGTCACCCAGGCTGAGTGCAGTGGCATGATCTCGGCTCACTGCAACCTCTGCCTCCTGAGTTCAAGGGATTCTCCTGCCTCAGTCTCCCAAGTAGCTGGGATAATAGGTGCTCACCACTGCGCCAGGCTAATTTTTATATTTTCAGTAGAGATGAGGTTTCACCATGTTGGCCAGTCTTGTCTCAAACTCTTAACCTCTAGTGATCTGCCTGCCTCAGCCTCCCAAAATGCTGGGATTACAGGTGTGAGCCACCATACCTGGGGATCGGATGGTTTTATAAGGGGCTTCTTCCTTCAGTCGACACTGATTCTCTCTCCTCCTGCCCTGTGAAGAGGTGCCTTGTGCCACCATGATTATAAGTTTCCTGAGGCTTCCCCAGTCATGCTGAACGGTGAGTCAATTAAACCTCTTTTCTCTATGAATACCCAGTCTCAGGTATTTCTTCACAGCAGCATGGGAACAGACTGATACACACTGCTTGTTAAGTTTCCCGCAGGCCCTATGAATGTCTGCATATTTCTGTATGCTTTTATTAGCTTATTTCTCAAAGTACAAAGATTATTTGGTTGAAAACATCATAAAAGGGAGTGGGTTGCCTTTGATAACCTCACTTTTTCTTTGGAGGGAAGGAAGTGAGTAGTGAGGATTTAATACCTATATCAATAGTGGGGATTTAAAACCTGTATCATGAAGATTTGGACCAGAGAGTTTGACCGGTTTGTGGAAATGAACAAATGTGTTGATGGGCACTGGGAAGGAACCCTACCCGGAGCCTCCAATTTTCACCTGAAGATTCAGGTGTATCTGTGCATGTCTAGAGGTCTGGTGTAGTGGTTCTGAAAATAGTCAATTTGAGAGACAGACCAGGTCATCCTCTGTAAGGAAAGTAAATCTAAGAAAAGTAGCTACTTAGACTCAGACTTACATGGCTACTCCATTTAGCAGAGATCCAGTGTGCTTTTGGAGTCCTTCCTGAAATTGTTTTATGACTGTATGCTCTCTGAAACCTTAAGAACTCAAATTCAGGCCGGGCGCAGTGGCTCATGCCCATAATCCCAGCACTTTGGGAGGCTGAGGTGGGTGGATCACTTGAGGTCAGGATTTCGAGACCAGCCTTGCCAACATGGCAAAACCTTGTCTCTACTAAAAATAGAAAAATTACCCAGACGTGGTAGGCACGCCTGTAGTCTCAGCTACTTTGGAGGTTGAGGCAGGAGAAACGCTTAAACCCGTGAGGCGGAGGTTGCAGTGAGCGGAGATTGCTCCACTGCAGTCTAGCCTCAGAGACAGAGCAAGACCCTGTCTCGAAAAAATGAATGAATGAATAAATAAGTAAATAAATAGAATTCAAATTCACATAAAAGTACCTGAGAGTTCTTCTTTTACTAAAAACCCATGCAATGGATGATGACTGTAAGGTGGAAAAAGGGCTTCCTTCCCACACCAGTATGGCACACTGCATGATAAGGCCACGAGGAGAGTGCCAAAAGACTGCTGGGACAGCAGCAGCAGGGCCTGCTGCTTAGCACAGGGAAAAATACTGACAGCAACTAAGAAAAGTGTTCTGCTATTGATATTCCTGTCATGGACAGGAGGTCAAATGTCTTTGTTTGTGTACTATTCACAAAAGAATAGTCTGTGTCATGTTTTTGACTCAAGCACAGTAGAATACTTATGGGTTTTAGAAACAAGGCATACATTTGTTGTATGTATGGGCTCTATTTTAACACTGGTAATACTGTGTTCTAATTGTTGATTTTTACCACTAGACAGTGAACTCCTTAAGGAGAAGGGCTGGATTATGCACGTCTTTTTTTTTTTTTTTTTTTTTTTTTTTCTGAGACCGGGTCTTGCCCTGTCACCCAGGCCAGAGTGCAGTGGAGTACAAGCTTGGTTTGCTGCAACCTCCACCTCCCGGGTTCAAGCAATTATCTTGCCTCAGTCTGCTGACTAGCTGGGATTACAGACATGTGCTACCACACCTGGCTAATTTTTGCATTTTTAGTAGAGATGGGGTTTCACTATCTACCAGTTGGCCAGGCTGGTCTCAAACTCCTGACTTCAAGTGATCCACCTCGGCCTCCCAGTGCTGGGAGTACAGGTGTGAGCTACGTCACCTGGCCTGCATATCATCTCTTTATCTCTGAATACCTGACACAGAGGCAGTGCTGAAATATATGTTTGCATTAATGGGAAGAAGTTAAATGTTGGTTTATAACTCTGTATTCTGTAATATCTCCGACTGATTATTCTCCCTTATTACTTTACTAAAGAAATTGTGAAATTGGTTTCAGGCTTGTACCTCTATCCAGGTTATATTAGGATGTTTTGTTCACTGCTACAGTGTCAATGACTAGAACACTGGATCATCAATATAATTTTATTAGAAAGTATTCACAATCAAAAACTACAACTCCCTCACTGTTTCCCAAAAGTAAGGAAATACAAAATACAAAAATGTCATTTATTCTATGTGAAAAATACAATGAATTATAGAGTTACAAATGCTCCTTTAGTTCCTCCTTTATTTCATTTCTAAAGAAAGACTATTCATTTACTTTCAGAATTAATATATAATCTGGAACACTAAATACAAATAAAGTGATTATTGTTTGAAGCTGATTCATTTAAAAATGTGTAATATTCCTGGAGGATTCAACAGAATCACCCACTATCAAATCAATTATTCCTTCATAACTATGCTACTCAATGGAGAATACAACTATGAAATGAAAACATTATAGGATTTATTATTAGTGTATGAGGAATGATTTCTCTGTGTGTGAGAAATCTATTATGACTTGTCTTTATCCAGGTTTCTCTACAGTGCAAGAATACAAAATGTTGTCATCTGACACTTGCAGACAGCTATTATTTTATACTTCTGACAGTAACATAGTGACACTAATTTGGAAAGTCCTCTTTAACAATATTTCTCAAATATTATATGCAGACTATCTACAACAAAATTACATGGAGGTACCTGTTAAAAATTCATAATAACTGAACTCCCCTCACAAGCACCCCACCTGCACCAGGAGTCTGCATTTTACCAATTATGTATTCAGAACAAACAACAACAAATTCTACTATATTTGGCTAATTGCATTCTGACTACTCAGTACAGGCGGCATATTTCATAGGAATTCAAAAGAAGCAAAGATCTGTGAGGCCTGGAGAGATGAGACGTGAACTAGGCCTTCAAATTGTGTAGGGATTTCAGATAGGTGTTAAATGATAAAGCGAGTCAACAGCAAAGGGAGTGTTTGGTGGGGCGAATGTATGCACAGGTAAATTAATAAATAAATATGATCTGACATCCTAAATTCTCCTTCATACTAATCGCTCAGATATCAATATGTTTTCAGTGGGAAACTAAAATAGTTGCCTGACATTTCATTGCACATTCTAAAATAGTCCTTTATGAGACAAAGTTGATAAGCTCTTTAGAGTATCAGCCCATGAGACCTAGAATCTTGTCTTTCTTACTTAACTGCATATCATAGATACTAACTGCATATCATAGGTACTAACTCGCTGTTTAGATTATGCCATGGAAGACAAGGTGGCATTCTAAGTGAAAGAGATAGAATGCGTGACTATAGGGCAATGGGAATAAGAACACCCACTTTAAATTTATGGTTTAAAAAAGTGAATTTAAACCAGTGTGCTTTGGTAACGTGTATTTATGACACATCTTCTGATCATGAAGCACTTTCACTTCCTTAATCATTTGATTCTCACAAGCATCCTGTAAGTTATGAGTTAGTCTCTTTTAAGTGAGAAAGCTTTTACTTAAGCTCATATATCCTAGAAAAATTGTAGTTTGACATGTTGCTGTTTATCTCTACGTAGTAATGTCTGTTCACTTATACTGTAGCTCCCCCTCATTTGAATAAAGAAAGGATTCAGGTTGTGAAACACATTAAGAGTTCATTTATAAATCAGATATTTATTGAATTGCTAAGTGATCGGCCTTTGTAAACATACAATTTAAATACTGGCTTCCCAGATCTCAGTCAAGACTTGACATCTGATGACAACCTCTGCTTATCAATTGTTTGACCCCTATTGCATTTTCTACTAAGTTTTGTCTCGAGAAAGTAGTACTAGGGATGATTGTAGTAAACTTTATGAGAGACAACAGGCTTTGTTTGAGAGCAGTAGAAAGCACTCGGCCTGTCTTCTCTTTTTCACTATTTAAAACTGGCCTCATATCCTCTTTACCTCAAAACTTCTTCCTTTACCTGTTTTCCAGTCAATGCTCCCAAACCAAAGAAGCTTACTTGGAATCCTGATTCTGACTGTTCATCAGCTATATACATACTGGCTGTACACATTTTCTTGAAATTTTGCGTAGGGTACAGCATCTTAACACAAATTGCTACTGAAATTTTTCTTACTGTACATTTCGGAAAAGCTAATAAGGTCATTTACTACCACAGCAGTGTTGCTTCTAACTCAATCAGCTCCTCAGTCATAGGGTGAACAATGAGTAGTGAGTATTCTGAATTGATCCACTGAAGTCTAACCAGAAAAGCAGCCAAAAGTAAATGATTAGTTTAGAGGTTCTCTGTAAAAGAATACATAAAAACTGGATAACAAAGAGGAAGACTAAGCCACTCCAAATGGGATAAAATAACAAAGATGTTGAGCTAACAAAGCATTATATATATATATAACAAAGCAGGAAAAATATTTTAAAAATATCCAATTGTAAGCAGTGTGTGTGACCATTTTGGAAATACGAGACTGTGTATTTGACATCTTGTATTTGACTGTGAGAATGAGGCAATTACTAACACGAGTCCCCACATGCATTGCTCAAGGTATTATCATCCCCATGTATAATGTTTAATAAATGGGAGTATTATAAATGAATTATTAAAGGGGGAATTCTTTAGAGGGTACATACTTTTGTAATATTTAATGTTTAAATATCAGGTAGGGAAAAATAGGTTTCTCAAGTTGAGGATTTTAAAACAATTCTTTGCCTTTAAAAGCTCTTGCTAGCCCAGGTCAATCATTTCTCTTTGTGTATGCACAGTTCCCAGCCTGGGGGAGCACTGGGAGCAATTTTACATTTACAGCAAACTTTCATTGCATAGTGTTTCACAGATGAGTGTATGCATATTAGATTCATTTCTGAAGCACAGCTGACTCCCAATAATGCAGAGCCCTGCTACTTACAAATTAAGAAATTACGGTATAGAACATTCAGGCTACACTCAGCAACAAGCAGCACACAGTGCACTTCACAGAGGAAAAGAAGCAAAGATAAGGTTTTCCTGTTGTATCTGATATTCTAAACTGAGTTTAGAATGATGAATGTTTATATTCAGGAAAATGGGGGTGAATACTGTGGTGAACTGGACAGGGCTCTGTTATAACAAAAAGAAAATACAAAAAAAAGAATTAGATCCCTTAGGATAGCAACCTGTGTCTCCACCTTCTTCTACTGTCCCCGAGCTCTAAAAATGTTAATCAAATATTTGAGAATAAAGCCATGCAGAGCCAGGGTGGGCACTACCATTAAGGACATGGTAGGGAATAGAGGGAGATCCTGGTTTTGGAGGGAGTGGCACAAAATATTTTGACAAATTTTATCTAATAAATATATTTGATAGTTGTAGCCTTCATTTGAAAATTCCTTGTTTACACCCTAGTTTTCAAAGGATAGCACAAAAGATTTGCAAGACGTTCGAAACAGCAAAGGGAGCTTGAGGTGAAAGGTCAATATTCAACTCAATTACCCTAAAGTCCTTAATGAGGACAAATTCCATTACACCCATGAAGAATTAAACACCTTCTGATCTCTGTAGCCCAAGGATCTATATGCACGTTGTACAATGCAGTGAGTTGAATGATTAAAGAAGATAAATTTTAGTGAAGTACCATGTAGGCAGACTCTGCCTTGAAGGCAGAATTATAAAATGAATGATCTAGAAGGAACTAGTGTTTCTTAAGCCCCACTGTGACTTCAGTGGAAACTGGCTAACGTGAAGTAAACACACAGATGTCAGGAATTTTTACAAAAAGGTGAGGCACCATGAAGCAATTGCCATTTGATTAATGCCATTAAAGTTAGTGAGGTTTGGAGAGAACCCAATGCACTCTGAAGAAAGTGCATTGCTCCCGCAGCACCCGGAGGCACCCCAAATACTGTGCTGGTATTCACAGCTGAGAGACCCACAGTCAGTTCACATCACAGGACTCTGTGCAGACAACTTCCAGTACCAGCCTGGAGCCTGGTAGACTTGCTGCATAGCTAGATCCAGAAGAGAGATAACAATCACTTCAGCTCTGCTCTCAGGAAGCCACATCCCTAGGAAACGGGGGAGAGTACTACATTGAGGAAACACCCTGTGGAACAAAAGAATCTGGACAACAGCCTTGAACCCTAGATCTTCCTTCTGACAGAGCCTACCCAAATGAGAAGGAACCAGAAAACCAACTCTGATAATATGACAAAACAAGGTCCTTTAACACCCCCCAAAAATCACACTAGCTCAGCAATAATGGATCCAAACCAAGAATAAATTCCTTATTTACATGAAAAACAATTCGGAAGGTTGGGCTGCGCATGGTGGCTCACGCCTGTAATCCCAGCACTTTGGGAAGCCAAGAGGAGCGGATCACCTGAGGTCAGGAATTCAAGACCAGCCTGGCCAACATGGTGAAACCCTGTCTCTACTAAAAATACAAAAATTAGCCAGGTGTGATGGTGGGCACCTGTAATTCCAGCTACTTGGGAGGCTGAGGCAGGAGAATTGCTTGAACCCAGAAGGTGGAGGTTGCAGTGGGCAGAGATCACACTTCTGTACTCCAGCCTGGGTGACAGATCGAGACTCTATCTCAAAAAATAAATAAATGAATAAATAAATAAGAAGATGAGTTATTAAATTAATCAGGGAAGCACCAGAGAAAGGTGAAGCCCAATTTAAGGAAGTCAAAAAAATGATACAAGAAATGAGGAGAGAGGCCGGGCGCGGTGGCTCAAGCCTGTAATCCCAGCACTTTGGGAGGCCGAGACAGGCGGATCACGAGGTCAGGAGATCGAGACCATCCTGGCTAACACGGTGAAACCCCGTCTCTACTAAAAAAATACAAGAAATTAGCCGGGGGAGATGGCGGGTGCTTGTAGTCCCAGCTACTCGGGAGGCTGAGGCGAGAGAATGGCGTAAACCCGGGAGGCGGAGCTTGCAGTGGGAGCTGAGTCCGGGCCACTGCCACTCCAGCCTGGGCGGGACAGAGGCGAGACTCCGGGGTCTCAAAAAAAAAAAAAGAAAAAAAAAAATTAGGAGAGAAATTTCTCAATGAAATTGATAGTATAAATAAAAAAAATTTCAAAACTTCAATACACAATGAACACACTTACAGATATGCAAAATGCTCTGGAAAGTCTCAACAATAGAATCAAACAAGCAGAAGAGAGAACTTTAGAGCTCGAAGACAAGGTTTTCCAATTAATCCAATCCAACAAAGACAAAAAAAAAAAGAGTAAAAAAACATGAACAAAGCCTCCAAGAAGTCTGGGATTATGTTAAATGACCAAACCTAAGAATAATAGGTGTTCCTGAGGAAGAAGAGAAATCTAAAAGTTTGGAAAACATAGTTGGGGGAATACCAGAGGAAAACTTTCCTGGTCTTGCTAGGGACCTAGACATTCAAATACAAGAAGCTCAAAGAACACCTGGGAAATTCATCACAAAAATTTCATCACCTAGGCACACTGTCATCAGGTTATCCAAAGGTAAGATGAAGGAAAGAATCTTAAGAGCTGTGAGGCAAAAGCACAAGGTAACCTATTAAGGAAAGCCTATCAAATTAACAGAAGATTTCTCAGCAGAAACTCTACAAGCTAGAAGAGATTGGCACTCTGTCTTCAGCCTCCTTAAACAAAACAATGATTAGCCAAGAATTTTGTATCCAGTGAAACTAAGCTTCATAAATGAAGGAGAGATAAGGTCTTTTTCAGACAAACAAATGCTAAGAGAATTTGCCAGTACCAAGTCAGCACTACAAGAACTGCTAAATGGAGCTCTAAATCTTGAAACAAATACTGAAAACACATCAAAACAGAACCTCTTTAAATCTTACAGGACCTATAAAACAAAAATACAATTAGAAAACAAAAGCAAGGTATATAGGCAACAAATAGCATAATGAATGGAATGGTAACTCACCTCTCAGTACTAACTTTGAATGCAAATGGCCTAAATGCTTCACTTAAAAGATACAGAATTGCAGAATAGATAAGAATTCATCAACCCTCAGCTGCCTTCAAGAGACTCATCTAACACATAAAGACTCACATAAACTTAAGGTGAAGGGCTGAGAAAAGGCATTCCATGCAAATGGATACCAATGTGAGCAGGAGTAGCTCTTCTAACATCTGACAGAACAAACTTTAAAGCAACAGCAATTAAAAAAGACAAAGAGGGACATTATATAATGATAAAAAGCCTTGTCCAAAAAGAAAATATCACAATTCTAAATATATTTTCACCTAACACTGGAGCTCCCAAATTTATAAAACAATTACTGATAGACCTAAGAAATGAGACAGGAACACAATAATAGTGGGGGATCGCAATGATCCACTGACAGCACTAGATAGTTCATCAATGCAGAAAGTCAACAAAGAAACAATAGACTTAAACTATACCCTGGAACAAATGGACTTAACAGATATTTACTGAGTTGTTGTACTCAACAACTGCAGAATATACATTCTATTCATCAGTGCATGGTGCTTTCTCCAAGACAGACCGTATGATAGGCCACAAAACGAGCCTCAATAAATTTAAGAAAACTGAAATTATATCAAGCACTCTCTCAGACCATAGTTGAATAAAGCTGGAAATCAACTCTAAAAGAAACCTTCAAAATCATGCAAATATGTGGTAATTCAATAACCTGCTCCTGAATGATCACTGAGTCAAAAATTAAATCAAGATGAAAACTAAAAAATTTCTCAAACTGAGTGACAATAGTACACAACCTATCAAAATCACTGGGAAACAGCAAATGCAGTGCTAAAAGGAAAATTCAAAGCCCTAAATGCCTACATCAACAAGTTTGAAAGAGCACAAACATACAATCTAAGGTCACACCTCAAGGAACTAGAGAAACAAGAAAAAAACAAACCCAAACCCAGCAGCGGAAAGGAAATAATCAAGAGCAGAGCAGAACTACATGAAATTGAAACAAACAAAAAAAAATACAAAAGATAAATGAAACAAAAAACTGATTCTTTGAAAAGATAAATAAGATCGATAGACCATTAGCAAGATTAACCAACAAAAGAAGAAAGAAAATTCAAATAAGCTCAATTAGAAACAAAACCGGAGATATTGTAACCAACACCACAGAAATACAAAAGATCATTCAAGGCTACTATGAACACCTTTATGCACATAAACTACAAAACCAAGAGGAGATGGATAAATTCTTGGAAAGATACAACCCTTGGCTTAAATGAGGAAGAATTAGATGCCCTGAACAGATCAACAACAAGGAGCGAGATTGAAATGGTAATAAAAACAATTGCCAACAAAAAAAGATCCAGAACCAGATGAATTCCCAGCAGAATTATACCAGACATTCAAAGAATTGTTACCAATCCTATTGACACTATTCCACAAGATAGAGAAAGAGGGAAACCTCCCTAAATCATTCTGTGAAGCCAATATCACCCTAATACCAAAGCCAGAAAAGGACATAACCAAAAAGGAAAACTACAGACAAATAATGCTGATGAACATAGATGCAAAAATCCTTAACAAAATACTAGCAAACCGAATTCAACAACATATCAAAAAGATAATCCACCATGATCAAGTTGGATTCATACCAGGGATGGAGGAATGGTTTAACATATGCAAGTCAATAAATGTGATAAAGCACACAAACAGAATTAAAAACAAAAATCACATGATCATCTCAATAAATGCAGAATAAACATTTGACAAAATCCAGCATACCTTTGATTAAAACTCTCAGCAAAATCGGCATACAAGGGACATATCTCAACATAATAAAAGCCACCTATGACAAACTCACAGCCAACATAATACTGAATGGAGAAAAGTTGAAAGCATTTCTTTTGAGAACTGGAACAAACAAGGATGCCTGATCTCACCAGTTCTTTTCAATATAGTACGGGACGTCCTAGCCAGAGAAATCAGACAAGAAAAAGGAATAAAAGGCATCCAAATTGGTAAACAGGAAGTCAAACTGCTGCTGTTTGCTGATGATATGACTGTTGACCCAGGAAACCCTAAAGACTCCTCCAGAAAGCTCCTAGAACTGATTAAAAAATTCAACAAAGTTTCTGGATACAAAATTAATGTACACAAATCAGTAGCTCTTCTATACACCAACAGAGACCAAACTGCAAATGAAATCACAAACTCTGCCCCTTTTACAATAGTTGCAAAAAATATATAAAACAAAATATTTACGAATATACCTGACCAAGAAAGTGAAAGAACTCTACAAAGACAACTATGAAACAATGCTGAAATAAATCACAGACAACACAAACAAATGGAAACACATCCCATACTCATGGATAAATAGAATTGATATTGTGAAAATGGCCATACTGCCAAAAGCAATCTACAAATTCAACACAATCTCCATCAGAATACCACCATTATTCTTCACAGAACTAGAAAAAACAATCCTAAAATTTACATAAAACCAAAAATTATCCCACATAGCCAAAGCAAGACTAAGCAAAAATAACAAATCTGAAGGCATCACATTACCTGATTTCAAACTATATTATCAGGCCACATTCACCAAAACAGCATCGTACTGTTATAAAAATAGGCACAGAGACCAATGGAACAGAATAGAAGAACCAAGAAATAAACCCAAATACTCATAGCCAACTGATCTTCAACAAGGCAAACAAAACCATAAAGTGGGGAAAGAACACCCTATTCAACAAATGCTGTGATGATTGGAAAGCCATATGTAGGAGAATGAAACTGAATCTTTGTCTCTCACCTTATACAAAAGCCAACCCAAGGTGGATCAAGGACTTAGATCTAAGACCTGAAACTATAAAATTCTGGAGTTAACATTGGAAAACCCCTTCTAGACATTGACTTAAGCAAGGGTTTCATGACCAAGAACCTAAAACCAAATACAACAAAAACAAACATAAATAGCTGCGACTGAATTACTAAAAAGCTTTTGCACGGCAAAAGAACAGTCAGCAGAGTAAACATACGGCCCACAGAGTGGGAGAAAATCTTTGCAATCTATACATCTGACAAAGGACTAATACCCAGAATTAATATCCACAATCTACAACAAACTCAAACAAATTAGAAAGAAAAAAAAAATAATGCCATCAAAAAGTGGGTTAAGGACATAGACAATTCTCAAAAAAAGATATACAAATGGCCAACGAACATATAAAAAAATGCTGAACATCACTAATGATCAGAGAAATGTAAACCAAAACCACAATGTGATACTGCCTTACTCCTGCAAGTATGGCCATAATCAAAAAATTAAAAAATAATAGATGTTGGTGTGGATGCGGTGAACAGAGAACACTTCTACACTGCAGGTGGGAATGTAAACTAGTACAACCACTACAGAAAACAGTGTGGAGATTCCCTAAATAACTAAAAGTAGAACTGCCATTTGATTCAGCAGTCTTACTACTGGGTATCTACCCAGAGGAAAATAAGTCATTATTTGAAAAATATACTTCCACACACATGTTTATAGCAGCACAATTCACAATTGCAAAAAGTGGAACCAACCCAAATGCCCATCAATCAATGAGTGGATAAAGAAACTGTGATATATATGTATATGTATATATTTCCATATATATTTTTTCATATATATATATGGAATATTACTCAGACATAAAAAGGAATGAATTAACAGCATTTGCAGTAACCTGGATGAGAGTGGAGATGAATATTCTAAGTGAAGCAACTCAGGAATGGAAAACCAAACATTGTATGTTCTCACTCGTAAGTGGGAGCTAAGTTATGAGGATGCAAAGGCATAAGAATGACACAATGGGCTTTGGGGACTCAGGAGGAAAGGATGGGATGGGGGTGAGGTATAAAAGACTACAAATTGTGTGCAGTGTGTACTGCTCAGGTGATGAATGCACCAAAATCTCACAAATCATCACTAAAGAACTTACTTATATAACCAAACACCGCCTGTTCCTAAATAACCTATGGAAAGAAAAAAAATTAAAAGTTAGTGAGGATTAAGTTCTGGAAGTTAGAAAAGAAAATATTAAAGAGCTTGAGTGGAAGTGAAAGGTAGACAGGGTTTGGAATAATAAAATAATTTGAAAACTATAATGTAAACAAGACATTTTCAAAAGAAGGATATGACTATCAAATGTTTTTATTAGACGACATCTGTCATGTATCATGCTAGATTGAGAAGGAAGTTAAGGGCACAGAAACATCATACCTGATTCTCAACTGTTATACCCTAAGAGGAACAGAGAAGTTATCAAATATTTACATAATTAGTTGAAAGCAAGATGCTTGAGTAGAAGATGAGGTCTGCAAAGTGAATAAGGTTCTCTTCTATGCTAGAAAGTATGTAGAAAGTGAAAATTTGGCTCTAAATTTAAAAGTATTTTAAAAGGCAGAGCAAAAAGTAGAGGTAAGGAGAGAAAGCCATGATGCTGGAAAGGGAAGAAACAGAAGGTTTTTTGCCTTTTACTAGGATCGAGAGATAGAAAGAAAAGGAAAGGCAACTGCATTTGAGCAGTTTTAGCAACAGAAATGATTTTATTTATAGACAAGTAATTGCTGAAGAGACTGTATAATTTAATCCCTTGAGAGGTTTTCTCTTCCTTAATAACATACTTATATATGTTTTGAGTGAAACAATATTTGTAAAACATCTGGACAAATTAATATGAATTCTAATGTCTTGATGTATATAAAGGTCCTTGAAACATTATCAAGGCGTAGATAATAGAGATTCTAAGTAGGTTTGCTTCACCTCTCTAGACATCCTAGAAAGTCACAAAGGAAACAGCAGTTTAAAAATATAATTATTAAAATGCTAATGTGATTCACATATTTTATAAATCTGGATCATTATAAAACTATATGATTACGACTTTTCCCAATAACTCAGCAACGGGGCCCTAGATGCTTCTAGGCTGAATTTTACAGGTGAGAATAACGTATCTGGTCATGACAACCTTCTCTTTGTAACTTCAATACTCAAAATGATCATAAAGTGAAATGATTTCAAACTAGAACAAATGCATGTGGGTAGTAAGAAAATATGCATGAAATACAAGAAAGAAAGAAAAGACACTTTTGCCACCAAAATTAAAAGATTACTTCTGGGCAAGAAATAACTAAGATCAGAGCAGAACTGAAGGAGATAGAGACACAAAAAACCCTCCAAAAAATCAATGAATCCAGGAGTTGGTTTTTTGAAAAGATCAACAAAATTGACAGACCGCTAGCAAGACTAATAAAGAAGAAAAGAGAGAGGAATCAAATAGATGCAATAAAAAATGATAAAGGGGATATCACCACCGACCCCACAGAAATACAAAC
>NW_016819104.1:117985-144396 GCF_001698545.2 Rhinopithecus bieti
AAAAAAAAAAAAAAGATTACTTCTGAAATGTAAAGGAAGAGTAATTAGGATGATTTGCCATGGCAAAAAGCAAAATGTAGGTTTCTGAAAGAAAAGAGAGAAAGGGAATAGCATATGATACTGTTTGAATTGTCAAAAAAATACCTCATGAAATAAAAACAATTTTAATTTTTAAATGGATGCTAATATTGCTCGTATATATACAATGTATTTGATATGCACCATTGGGCTTATTCTTATTTTTTAAAACAATTAATGTAATTTATTAATTATTCTGGACACAAATGAATTGTTACCCACAGGTGTAGTTTTGTGGAAGCAAGTTTTCCTTTTCTTATTTATTAGATTTCACTAATATAATTACATTGTTATGGAGCTTTAATGTAACTACTTAAAATTCACTCCCATTACTCATGAACATATAGAACATCTTTTGTGCATGTGAAGCTAGAGCCACTGAATAATTTTAAGCAAGGTTACCTTTTAAATGAATCACATAACAATATCGTCTGATTTTAAACATGAATGCGATCTACTCTGGTTAAAATGCAGAAACTTTTCAGTATGTCATGGGGTTGGCTATGGGAAGTTAGATGAGGAGAGAAGAGCTGGGCTGGAATTCAGTTCAGAAACATATGCTATTTAACTTTGGATAATCACTTTAGTTTAATTCATTTATCTTTAAAATAAATGATATTTAAGGAAGGTTTTAATTTTATAAACAATCACACTAATATTCTATGTGTTTTTAACAGGTGAATATAATCTTATTATCTATCTTGTATCATGCTTTGGAAATATGACTTGCTGACTGGAAATTTTCTGAATAAGATAAATAATTGATGAACACATATTATATATATATATATATATTATATACTGAATTTTTACTATAAAGTAAGCTACATAAGATAAAATGTTATTAAGAATATCATAAGGAAGATAAAACATGCATACTATTTATGAAGTGGAATTTGATCAACATACAGGTTTTTATTGTCATCATCTTCAGGTCAAGTAGGCTAAGGAGGTGGAGGAAGAGGAGGGATTATTCTTTCTGTCTCAGGAGTGGCAGAGATGGAAGAGGTGGAAGAAGTGGAAGGAGGAGACAAGAATAGGCAGGCACATTTAGGGTAAATTTACAGAAATGCATCATGATTTCTGTCTGACTTTTGCTTTTTTATTTCTTTAAAAATATTTCTATATGGTACAAACCCTTCTTCTATCATTTGCTTTAGTTTCAGTGCCCATGTCATAGAATAGTTGATGTCATGAGAGAAGTCAAAAGCACTCTAAAACAATTACAGCCTGTCAGCTCTGATCATTGTTAGACACTTGATCATCTTCTCTTACATCATGAGACACTAGATTGTCTAATGTCAATTTGTTTTCTGGCACTGCTTTTTCTACATCTTCTTCCTCATCATCTGGCACTAGTTCAGAAGCACTCAGCTCCATCAAGTTGTATTGCGTTAATTCCTCCAGTGTGATGTCTATTCTAGAATTTTTCCAAGAACCATATCTTGAAACCTTTCACTTCCCTTTTTTTTGGCCAAATCCATAATCTTTTTCATGATTTTTTGATTGACCCTGTTATAAATCCTGTAAAGTCATGCACAACATCTGGACAAAGTTCTCTTCAGCAGGATTTGTTGTTTGGGGCTTGATGCTTTTTCTGTAACAATGACGACATCTTCAGTGTTGTAATCTTTCCATAATTTTATAATGTTCTTGCTATTGAGATTATCTTCCCTAGCACTGACAATCCTTTTCATAAAATACCATGTGTAATGACCATTAAAAGTCCTTATGATCCTGAGCTAGAGACTGATATAGAGCTGTTGTGTTTGGGGACAAGTAGACAACTCAGCACTCATGATGTTGAACTCATGGGTTTCTGGGTGGCTAGGGCATTGTACAGCATCAAAGGAGCTTTAAGAAACAGTTCATTGCTGGCCAGTTACTTCCTGACTTCAGGTACAAAGCATCAATGGAACCAATCTAGAAAATGGATTTTCATTGTCTAGGCTTTCATGTTATACAACCAGAAGACTAGCAGCTTGTGTTTATTTCTTCCTTTCAAGACTCAAGGGTTAGTAACTACATAGATAGGCATAGATAGGGGTAGTCCAGATCATAAACCCGACTGCATTTGCACAAGCAGTAGAATCAGCCTACCTTTTTCTGCCTTAAACTCTAATACTCGTTTCTCTTTCTAACTAGTAAATGTCGTTTGTGACTTTTTTCTCCCAGAATAGGGCACTTTCATCTGCATGAAAAACCTATTCATGCAGATATTCTTTCTTCTAAATGATTTTGTTAACAGTATCTGGAAACTCGTTGCTGCTTCTTGGTCAGCAGAAGCTGCTTCTCCTGTTATCTTGACATTTTTAAGACCAAACCTCTTACTAAAGTTATCAAACCATCCTTTGCAGGCATTGAATTCTCCAGCTTTATATCTTTTGCTTCCTTTATGCTTTAAGTTGTCATATGATGACTTTGCTTCTTCTCAGGTTATACTAAAGTCTGTAAGTATGCCTTTCTTATAGCTATTCTGCAGTCACATAAAAGCTGCATTTTTAATACAAGATTTGTAAAAAAGTATTTCATAAAACAATGCAAGATTTTTGTCCCTATTGGGTAGCTGCAGAAATGGCTTTATGAATTTCTTTATCTTTTTTCTACTTTTTTTTCTTTACAATGGTCCTTCTGTGGGATCCTTTTATTTTGAAATTCTGGACAACTGCAGCTATATACCCCAATTTAATGTACATATGAAGCAATTCAGCTTTTTCTTGAAGTCATGACTTTTCTCTGCTTCTTGGGAGCACTTCCAGAATCACTAGTGGCACTTTGCATGGGTTCCACAGTGATAGTCAAGGTTTATGGTATTGCACTTAGCATGATGAAAAATATGTGAGAACCAGGAGAAATCACTTTTTGCTGCAATATGCAATTTACTGGAGAAACAAATTGCTCACGCAGAGATGATTAATATCACACAGCATTTTAATTGGACACCTACAACACTTCAGCTCACCATAGTGGCAACAGGAGGTTGCTACAAAGTTATTACAGTAGTAGAATATACGTTACAGTGAATTTTATACAGTTATGCTGTAATACTGCACCTTTACATTTCTTTACATTGCTGTCAACTGTAAATGGTATAATGTATGGTCGGTGTTTGTGTATGTTTTAATACATTTTAACATTTTATCATAGATTTGTAGATATTTTATACTAGTAAATGGCAAAATAAACTATCTACATGTATTTTATGCATTCATATCATAGTTTACTTCTTAATTTTTCAAATTTATAACCCATGTGATTGATCTGTGAGATTTTTTGCAAATTCTCACAAATCTCCAAAAACTTTTCCAATATATTTATTGAAATAAATCCACATTTAAGTAAATTTGTACCACTTAACTCAATGTGTTGTGTTGTTCAAGGGTCAACTGTATATATAAATAATATTATAAAAGTCTATTATTCCAAAATAATTAATTGCTATGTGAAGCTTGAAAGCAAATATAAAAGTTTTATTTTAAAAATGAAGTTCACATGATGAACATGAAGATTAGGTTATGATTCTAACACAAAATTGTATGAATTTCTTTGTGCATCTCTCTGGATTTTTCGCAATGATATGGCATTGTGCATATACATTATCAACATGTCTTTGATATTTCAGCATGGATCCAATTTCAGATGTGTTTTCTTACTGGAAAACCATGGTTCAGGTAGACTTTCCGTATAATTGGCTTAGGCAATCTGACCTTTGTTTCCACAACATGTAAATCTACCTTGTACTCCTTTAAGGCAGCTAATTACTAGAAATGAGAGGCATGCCAATTACATTTTGTATATATCCTGAGAAGGGTATTCTAATTTGTTTCCTGTGAATTTTATCCTGTAACTGGTGATAAATGCCAACTTCTGAAATCTTTCTGAGAGTTAAGCGTGGTTTAAAATTTTTCTGAGAGATGTGTTCGGAATATATTTGGAACTCTTTTAGGAAAGTAAAGTCCTTCTACAAAACAATGTAGCTTAAAATCAATCAATCTTTCCCTACGTTCGTTTGTGTCAAATAAACACAGATAGCAACATTGATTCAAGAGAGTTTCATTAAACACAGCTTAAAAGAAAAGGATATAGGTTTAGTTTCCTTTTAAGATTTGCAACGTTTTAAATGGATTAAATAAATTAAAGTTTATTTAGAATATGAGAAAATAAATTTTGAAGTATTTTACAGTTGAAATGCCTTTATGTTACTGAATTCATTCACTCGTAATTTAATGTAAAGTATTCCAATGTAATTTTAAAGCAAGCCATGGATGTATACAGAAATATTTAATAGCACCCACCTATTTTGCTTTGAGGTTTTTCACAATGAATAGCAACATGTGATACAGTAATAAAAAAACTACAAAAGGCAAAAGAAAAGCGTTTCTGTATAGCACTTCAAGGCAATTTGGAAAGTCATAGGTTCATCATATAAATAATGGCTTCTGAGATCTGATCCTTAGAGTTTCATAAAAATAAATTGCTTTTCAATAGTTAGTGCTGAAGCATTCATTAAGAGAAAGAATTCTACAGCAAGGCTCCAGTTCCGTATTACACAATAATATTTTTTAAAGGTACATGGACTAAATGGCAAACGTAACTACGTGACTTGATTTTGAATAATATTTGAAGAAGTCTTAAGGAAAAAATAATTATGATTCCTAGGTGGTGTTTCTGAGACGTAAAAATAGTCAGTACTCCATTTTTACCTTTCCCTGACTGTGCTGACAATACATGTACAATTTCAAGCTACTTGACTTCAAGGAAAAGCATTATGCAATATCAGGTTTAAACCAAGGTGAAAACAATATTTATAAGGAACATAAGTGTTAAAAGGACCCATCACTCATACTGAATCACAAGATAAAAGGTGTTGATAAAAGATGGTTTGCTATATTCTTTAAAAGATGGTTTCAATTTATTACAATAAGTAATAGCTAGCAGGTGACACATAACAATTGTATTTTAATGTGATTTCTGAGTTCCTAAGAGTTGGAAATCTTTCTTCTCATTCTTAAAGAGCTGGATGTAGTGTTGGTTTGTGTAGGGGGTGGTGATTTTGAAAATTGTCAATCAGTTACCAATTCAACAGTTAGAAAGAGACCTTCACACTTCCTACTGATGGACTGCAAAAAATTGTCTTGTATCAGTACTCTATGGAGTAATGCAAAATTCCTTCCAATGG
Organism: Rhinopithecus bieti; assembly: GCF_001698545.2. NCBI lineage: Eukaryota > Metazoa > Chordata > Mammalia > Primates > Cercopithecidae > Rhinopithecus > Rhinopithecus bieti. The sequence continues at coordinate 123,243 of NW_016819104.1, forward strand.
GCTATCAGTAACTCAGTTGACCTCGCTAGGGTATTACAAGGAGTGTTTTTTAATCACACTTTCAAGCATAGTAAAGTGCCATTGTATTCTGAACATGGACATTAAAAAGAGATAGAAGTATTTACATTACCCTTTTGATCTGACAGTCTTTAAAAAACTAGAAAATAACTTTGCTAGTTTTCCACAGAGATCTAACCAGACATTCACAAAGCATTGGTTTTCACCCAATGCTACTGTCAGCCTTCCATGAATTAAGTATAGCGCTTGAATCCTTAGTTTTCAGTCCCTAGTTGTAACTAAAATATCTGCAATCACTCTCCCCCTGGCATCACCATCTTCCCTTCCTTGCATTGCCTCACTTTCCTTACAATAAATTCTGTGATTGAGAATGAAAAGTAAAAGCCAAAGTGAAATGGGAAAAAATAGGACAGGATAAACTTTATCTATCTTGTTGCTTTCTTAAAGAAATCACAGATCAATCCGCTGGGACACACGAGAGTTGGAAATTTCACTTCAAAGCATGGAATAAATGTTATCTCATTATTTTGTTCCTCGCTTTTGAAGGTATTTGGTTTAAGTGATGACATATTAAAATAAAATGAAATCAATTCATCATTCTGGCTATGTTGCTGATTGTCCTGGTAAGAAAATTGATGTTTTATACCCTGATTAGAATGTTTTCCATCTTGGCCTAGGATCATTTCATTTTCTTTTAGGAAATGGAAAAAAGTTTTTGTATATGCTGTCAAAACTTCACATTTTCTAAGATGTATTTAGAGGCATTTTAAGCTCATTGTATTAGATTAATTAGAGGATATGGTATATATGGTAAGATCTAACCCTAAAACTATACACTGTAGGTTATCCAATTTGTTAATTTTCATTTCAAGGTTCAATTAATGTGATTTCAGTTTTTTTCTTTTAACAATGCTATAAATCGCTTGGTGTTGGTTGCAATACATGCAAGAATTATAACCTCAAGGAAAGGAGTATAAATTAGAATCTAAGGTGGAGGCTCAAGGATAAAATTAGTGAACAGAACAAAGGTCCTAATAACGCTAGAAGCAATTGCCATTGGAAATAGAAAAGCTTTCCAATATTCCAGATGCCACCGGAAATATCTGTATTTTGACTTCTTGGTTAGAAAAATCAGGATAATAATTATAAATAATAAAATAGAAGCAGAGAGCTTTTCTAGCGTAATTCTGTGATTTGTTTTATATGACACAGTTTAATAGGTGTATGGGCCCTGTGTGTAAATAATCTATACATTTCAGTAAATAGCTTAAGACTACACATATAGAACAATAAAAGCAAAAAGTGTGATATGAATAGGAGTAACATATTAAGCATACTCTAAGTAAGTGTGTCAAGCCATGTCTGTTTTCTACCTTCAACACTAAGATGGGCAATCAGGTGGTTGTGCTTCTACTGTAGAATTCTACAGGCAGGGTCAATGTTCATGAGTTGGGGGATAATGTCTGTTTTCCTAGGGAGTTCTATTTAGGATTAAGTGAGATTCTAAATAACTAGAGACAGTAGACAAAAGGCCAGGGAATGATTTAAATTTTTATCAGGATTGCAATCAAATAGAGAGATGTTTATTGCAGCATTCCAGTCCAAGTAAATCAAGAAATAATGACAAAACAGAATATGAGAAATTGACGCAATATTTTACAGGTTGAGATGGTGGGGAAATGTGTGCCATGTTACTGCCCAGAACCCTACTCCAGAGCATCCTGTTTTGACTTGGAAAAGTAAGAGTAGGTAAGAGTTCCCAGCTGGGTGAGGCTAGAACTCCCTTTTCATTCCCCAGCTTGACTGCCAGGTATTCACTATCTGGGGGAGGCTGAGTCTCCAAGTGGAATTTCTTCAGTAGGTGAAGCTCCGGATGTTTGGGGAACTTAATGATGGGCAGATATCATTCAACGGTGTTCAGTTCTTAAGAATATTGAGCTATTTACCAGAAATGCATCACTCAGGAGCCTGTAGTTCCAGAAAATATTTATGAGGATTGTATATTGGTGGCCCAATGGTCAAATTCAATCTGTATAAATGCTTTACTCAGACTCCACAGAGCTTTATACATCTTGAAATAATTTTCTATTTTAAAAATCAGGGTGTTTTCAAATACGTATGTGGATGATAGGTCCTTTGTGAGAAATTTGTGGTGGTGTACTCACATCTCTACATGATAAGGATCAACATCACCAAGATTCATGCTCTCTACTTGACCATAAGCCCATCGTCCTTACACCTAACCTGTTTTACACACTTGTATTAATTTAACTACCAGCCACTTGGGCCTTTGTGTTTTTAACTGTAGTATTACCAGATTCTCCTTCTCACTTTATTTCTTTTAAAATATTTTTTGCCTTTTTTAAACTGGAAATGATTTTTGTTACTTGTTTCTTCAAATTGTGATATATGCCTATTAAAGAAAGAATCTCCTCTGGAAAAACAGAGTATGCATTCATGGTTCAAGTAGTAAAGCATTATCAAGGTTAATTGCTATCAAGGTTAATTAATTAGCTCCATAACACACATCCCTTGTGACACTGAAAAGTTTCTTAACTTTCCTAACCTCAACTGTTTCATCTCTGAAATGAAAACAATTACTCTTATAGTATAATATTATGTAATACATATATGTGTGTGCATGTATACATATGTATATATTCTTATAATATAGAGTGTTTTATATGAAAGTATTATAATGGGATAGTAGAGATTATTGCAATATAATATAATACAGTATAATAATGGTAATGATAACAATATTTAAGATATATCTATATGCTCACCACTACTTTTCTCTATGCTCACCACTCTTAGCGCTTTGTATCTATACTTTATTTATTCATTATAATAACCCCATGATTTTGGTATTGTTATAATTGTCATCTACATTCAGATGATATTTTAAAGCCGTCATTCTAATCTCAGAGGCTCTATTAATCCTTGGAAATAATGCAACAGGGTATCTGGCACATAGGAACTGATTACCTAAGGAATACAGCCTAGGGTATTTTTTTTAATTAACTACACTAAGCAACTGGGCAATGCCAAAATATTTGGGCAAATCAGTAGCTGAAGAATTTTAGTACAGCAGTGCTTATGTTTTACATAGTAGAAGAAGGGAAGTACAATGTCTTAGACCTATGTTAGTGTCAAGATGAGCAGACTCCGTAAATTAGGAGAATTATTATATTGTTTAGTCAACTAAATGTTATTGAGTGTTAGCTACTGTGGTATTTACTTGCATAGTATTCTGAGATTGAAGCTATGCCTGTATGATAAATCTAAAGTCAATTACATTTTTTTTAAAAGAGAAACAATAGGGGTGGGACTAGGATCAATAAAGCAGTGATCTGCAGCAACGTTTCTTTGACAACTGACAAAATCCAGGAACTCTAGCTTTTATCACCCCAAAGAGCAGGCAGTCAGCCCACCTTGACAGGTTGCACTGTCTTCTCTTTGATAAATGCAGTTGCATTCAGTTAAAGTAAAATAGCAGTTGTGTGGACACAAGCTCTGCAAACTCAGTGAAGATGGAATCACACTCGAAGCTTCATTCTTTTTTACTCAAAAGGGAGCCAGAATTGCCACTAATTAACTGATTTCCTGTATGAAAAGATCTGCTCCAAGAGCCCTTCACCTCTTGAAAATCTTGATTTGAACGCTGGGTAAACAGAGGTCCTGGAAAACCTCCAACAAAAACATTTGATTGAGTAGCTATGTGTGAATGTAATCTAAAAACCCTATGTTATAACGTATTATTAAGCTAATTATACTGATAATGGTAATGCTAGAGGCAGAACAATTAGAAGAAGAGTCAGAGGACCCCCATCGTTTCTCCCCTAACTAAATTCTGTGTTTCTGCCTTTACATCACATACGGTGCTTGACATTATTTTATAACCCTCTACCAGTGAGAAGCTGAAAAATCAGTTAGCAAAACAAGATCATACACACACAAAAAAAGTCTTAAGAATAATTATAACATTTTGAGCACATATTAAGCACTAGGCATTGTGATAAATGAGCTTTTTACTTTTAAATGTGATACTCATTGAAGTCATTCCAAGGGCTGTATATATTATCATAGCTTCCATTTTATGGATGTGAAAACTGAGACCCAAAAGAGTTCCATAACCTTCTTTAGAACGGACAGCTCCTACCTGGCACAAACAAGATCCACATGCCTGCAGTCTGACTAGAGCACAGCCTCTCAACCACTGCCCACACTATTATAAATGGTTTTGTATGATTTTATTTAAGTATCCCCCAAATCATACTTAAAGGATTATTGAGAAGTATAGAAGTTAACTGACTTGTCCATTAGAAGCAGTGTAGATTCCCTATATAAAGTCCATTCTCTCTTCTTGATATCACATTTCACAGGAACTATAGAAAACCTAAAAAAAAAGGACCTAAAACATCATTCAACATCTACCATAGGCAATATGTCCATGAAGTCTTATGAATGGAACATGGAAAGAAGACAGCACACGATCTGAGTGAGAAATCCCAAGGCAAAAGCAAATTTAAAGGTGGACCTTCAAGACATTGTAAGGGCCTGCATATTCTGAAAGGAGGGTGCTTGGGATTCCCTGTAGTTAACCCAGAATGCATAACAGCACTGCCTCAGGTAAGAACATGGCATGCTCCAGAGCCATTGATAACTAAATGCTGTGTCTTTATGCTTTCTTTGGAAAGCTGTGTCCTGCAGAACTTGGCAAGATACTGGGCATTTAAATAGGCTCTTAGGTGCTATTTCCACTATACTAGGTTGGCTTATTATCTAAGTCTGCTATAAAAAGGTTCCATGCATTTTCTGGCACGATTCTGAACTCAAGCCCAAGTAACCCCAAAGTCCAAGTCAGAGCTACCACTAAATGTAGTACTCATAATTCAAGGTGCTGAGAATTTTAAACAAGATTTTGTTTGTTTTGAGCATTCCACATTATTGTTGTGGGCTCAATTTGTGATATGCCACGTTCTCCCTCAGAACACTTTTGTTCAAAAGGGGTGCTTAGGTAGCCCTCTCCTATCATACAGTTATGGACTATATTAATATTTATCAAAAATAATGTTTTCCATGTATATTCTGACTGAATTTCATCATTGTTTAAAAAATACGATTCTTTTAAATAAGAGGCAATTTACCTGTAACCTTTCTATTACAATTCAAAAAACATCTCTGTAACTGCAAAATAATTGATAAAATATGGGGTAAAAATCGCTATTCTTCTTTTGGTCCTGTTTGTTTTCAAAATTTAAATCAGGGCTTGTAATTTAATTCTGTGATTCTGGAAAGCATGATGATCTGATGCTATTCATTTGCTTTTAAATAAAATCACATTGATGAATATGTATTGGGAATTAGTTATTTTCCAATTTTGTGCAACTCTTGTAGAACTCAATTGCTAACAATTAAGTCAGAAACACTGAGAGGAAAAGTTTAAAGAGACACAGCAAATTCTAGAGAAAATGGCAATGGTTGGGGGTGTATAGCAGTCAGCTGAGTAGTAGACTATCTGAAAAGGGAATTAATATGTGGAGGCAAAAGAAATAAGATATTCTGCTGAGGTACATAGCATCTGAGTTGAACAACACATCCTAATTGGATGTGTCCTCTGAGCTAGGCACCATGCTAAGGACTAGAATTATAAAAGTGACTGCTATGCCCACCATCTAGAAGAAGCTTTTGATTTGGATCCTTTTATGGCATTTGTTCCTAGTAGTAAATGTCTGTAAAATTCACTTCCATTTGCCAGCACTCTCATTTGATAGAAAAAGAAAACTTGGCACCTGATTCTGCTCTCTGCCTGACTTCCAACTGGAGCTCCTCCTAGCTTTCTAAATTACTTGGCACCGAGCGAGTCTCCTCTGCCAAAAAGTGAATAGCTCAATATTTGAAACTAGGCACATCAGCAAAATCCAGATTGAACATCGAAATCACTTTGGTTCAAATAAAGTGAGTCACCTGTACCTGAGAGGAAATTACTTATTACAAAAGAAAATAGATTTTAAAGTGAAAAGAAAAAAAATAGAAAATGGGCTCTAAGTAGCTTTAGTAAGGTGAATTTTTTATTATAGATATTGTTGATATGTTCCAGAAGATGACGTATATAGACCTAATAAATATATTTAAGAATAAAATGTATGAGTCCTAGAAAATAGACAAATGTATATCTGGACTAATATGCATATTCTATAATGTAACTATAATGGATTGTGGCCCACTGGCATTCTAAACAGGAAGAGAGAAATGGGGAAAAGCCACTGCTCTTTTAACTCATTAATTATTTAATTATTCCATTTATTCATTTATCCACCATCCAGTCATCCATTTAGTGAAATATATTTGTATTGAAAGCATACAATATATCAGTAACCTGAGAATGTTGAGGATAATGAAATGAATAAAACTATACTCTTTTGGTGGAACATAGTCTACTGGCAGAGAGTAATCAGTAAGTAATAATTTGCAATACGGATGTGTTATACATGGGCATTTTTTATGTTTTATGGCATGTCAAGCAGGAAAATTAAATTGTCTATGTGCCATGGGAACCTGAGGTCTCTGCTGCATCAGCACTCAACTTCTGCATACACACTCCCATACAATACCCTCTCAGAGACATAAGCTTTAGTGTCATCTTAAAATCCCCACCCAGTTACAGCAAGATGGCAAAGAATTGTTACTTCTCACTCTCATGGATTACAGTATAATATATAGTAAAATTTCCATCAAGTTGAATACATGTTTGAGGAATTCATGAACTAGGTTGGGACATTAAATTTTTTCCCATAAAGTTACAAGAAATATTTCATTATAGTTACAGTATACTACTGTATATGTCTATATTTTATTATATTTTTTGAAACTAATTTTCTAAGTTATTTCCCATATCCTCTTTTTTTAAGTTCTATAACATCAATTAATAAAATGTGATTCTCAAAGTGTTAAATGCAATATTGTGGAGAATTTGATTTTCAAAAGAACAAGGATATAGAGAGTAGTATTTGATTATTGGTTCATTTACATACTAGCATCTATACAAATTGAATTTCATATTATGGACTCCTTTTCATGCCTTGGGGAAAATTGTTCAGAGTTTTTTGTTTCTTATTTTTCTTGTAAAGTACTTTTCATTATCATTTTTATATTTACATACAGTAAAAGAGATTTTTCTATGTAGAGTTCAATGAGTTTTAACACATGTATAGATTCACGTAACCACTATCACAGTCAGAATACAGAAGAGTTTGATGTAAACCCCTGAAAATTCCTTCATTCTGTTCTTTACAGTTAAACTTTCCACCATTAATAATTCCTGACAATCACTGATCTGTTCTCAGCTTTATCTTTTCAAAAAAGTCATATCAATGGAATCATACAATATGCAACTTTCTGAGATTGGCCTCTGTCATTTAGCATAATGTTTTTGAAAGTAATCAATCAATGTTATTGTATGTATCAATAGTTTGTTCTGTTTTATTGCTCTTACAACTCTTTATGCATTTTCCTGTGAGCATATTTGGAGAGTTTCTTGTTTTTAGCAATTACAAATAAAGCTGTTGTAAATATTCATGGCCAAGTTTTTTGTGTGTGTGTACATGTGAGTAGGTGTGTGCATAGAAAAGCTTTTATTTCTCTAAGATAATTCCACAGAGTAGGATCTCTGAGCTATACCCATGGGTTTTATCTTCCTAAGAGACTACTTAACTGTTTTTCAGGGTGTCTATACCATTTTGCATTCCCACAAGTAATGTATGAAAATTCCTGTTGGTCTATACCATTGCTGACAGTTGGTATTGTAAGTTTTTTGGTTTTGTTTATTTTCTATTCTACTAATTGTGTACCAGTGTATCATTTTGGTTTTAAATAGCATTGACAAGTTTAATTTTCATCCATATTACAAATATTTGAAATACACTGATACAAGGATGAAGAAACAAACCAGTTATACCGAGAGAAAAACACAGCCAGCCTTCCATATCCATGGGTTCCTCATCTGTGGATTCAGCAAATTTCATAATAAAAATATTGGGAGAAATAAAGGATGGTTGCACCTGTACTGAAAATGTACAGCCATTTTTTTCTTGTAAGTTTTCCCTAAACAGACAATATAGCAAATATTTACATAGCATTAACATCGTATTAGGTATTTTACGTAATCTGGAGATGATTTAAAGTATACAACAAAGTATACATAAGTTATAGACAAATACTATACCATTTTATATAGGAGTCTTGCGCATTTGCAGATTTTGTTATCTGCAGAGAGTTCTGGAACCAATCACCCATGGATACAGAGAGCCTAGTCTATCTGCAAATCACGTAACTGACAAAGGTGTTATAACCAGAAGATTCAGAACTCAATATCAAGAAAAGAAACAATTCAATTAAAAAATGGGTAAATAATTTGAACAGGCAATTCACCAAAGAAGATATACAGATGGGAAATAAGCTCATGAAGAAATGATCAACTTCTTTAGTCATTAGAGAAGCACAACTTAAAACCACAACACTATTCACAATAGCAAAGACTTGGAACCAACCCAAATGTCCATCAATGATAGACTGGATTAAGAAAATGTGGCACATATACACCATGGAGTACTATGCAGCCATAAAAAAGGATGAGTTCATGTCCTTTGTAGGGACACAGATGCAGCTGGAAACCATCATTCTCAGCTAATTATCACAAGAACAGAAAACCGAACACTGCATGTTCTCACTCATAGGTGGGAATTGAACAATGAGAACCCTTGGACACAGGAAGGGGAACATCACACACTGGGGCTGTTTTGGGGTTGGGGGATGGGGGAGGGATAGCATTAGGAGATATACCTAGTGTAAATGACAAGTTAATGGGTGCAGCACACCAACATGTATACATATATAACAAACCTGCACGTTGTGCACATGTACCCTAAAACTTAAAGTATAATAATTAAAAAAAACCCCACAACAATGAGATATACTACACATCTGTTACAATGGCTAAAATTAAAATAAAATTTAAAACCCAGTAATGCCAAGTTCTAGTTAAAATGCTGAGCCTTTATGTTTTTGTTTGCATGCTATTAATGTTTTAATAATCAGCAAACGACTATATCTGCTAACAAAACACACATCTGAGATAGTGTGTGCACAAAATCTTACATTGTACATGTTTGTTCATGGTCTCAAATTTTAAATGTGCATGTGAAACCATCATCTCTCCCATTAGTGTGAAATACTCACATTAACTGTTAAATTAATGTGCTTCTTTTTTCAGTATATGTTAAAGAGGGAAATATCTATTACACAAAAGCAATTGCTCATCTTAACCTACACAGTTACAGTAGCCTTAGAAGCACGGCTATTTAATTTAAGGAAAACAAATTTTAATAGCAAGTACTTCTACTAGTGATAAAAAATATATCACTTTTCTCTGTATTTATTGCCTCATCTTTAGTCTGAAACATCATAATTTCTAGCCAGGACCACTATTTCAACCTTGTAACCATTCTTTTGTTTTCATCTCGCTTCCCCCTTTATCCATTTTCCACTTTGTGTTCAGAGTAATAATACATCATAAATATAATCGTATCACGCTATTCCTTGAAGTTTGTAATAGATTTGCACTCTACTTTAAATAAAATTAAGATTCTTCTTTATTAATTTTAGCTAAGGTGGTGCAAACAGCTTTAATGAGTGAACTTGAAAATATATAATAGCTCAAATATAAGAACATTTTATTTATTTCTCTGGTAAACTCCAAAATGTGTGTTACTGACTTGAAGTGAAACTCTCCTTTAACTGTTTATTTGAGGTCTTCAATGCTGAATTCCTCCATCTTCCCCCTGTGACATCCAAGTTTGACATGATTATCTTAATCCAGCATATGAATGGGAAAAAGAGCAACTGCTCTCTTCTTGCATGGACCACACTTGGCCTATTTGCACAGTTAGTTGTGTTTTGTCCCGAGGTACAGGTCTAATCAGAGATGCTTTCTGAGATAACCCTAAATTAGTTTCATCCACACTGCCCATAATTATGCTCATCACATCCCTTTGCTTATTTTTTTCAAAAAATTGATAAAACATTTGAACTGGGTTATATATGCATCTACTTAACTTGTGTCTCTTTGTCCTGGAAGGAAGCAAATATGTTTCTCTTGCTCTCTATTGAAACTTCAAAGGCCAGTAAACTTCTGACATGTAGTTGGCCCCAGATAAATACATCTTATGCACATGTTCTAATACTCTGATTGATAAAGAAAATAATCAGGTGTCTCTTCTCACTATTAGACCCGCTGGCTTGTGTACGTCAATACTTTATTATAGGATCATAATGCTCCACTTTACTGTAAGATAACCATTATCTTCAGTGAAAAGTTGTTTTGAATTGAAGGTTGCTCTCAAGTGAGTATTAATAAACAATATTAATCATGCAAGAGGTGAGGGAGAGCAAAAATTATACTAAATGGGTTCTAAAGCCCTAAGGCAAGGATGTGTTTTGCAGTTTTTAGGGTCTATGCTATACTAATAATTACACATAATTAACAAAGCAATGGTGGAGGGTAAAAAAAATATTTTAAAAGACTGAACCAGAGCTAAGGAGGGAGATAAATAGAAACATAGAACACATGGAATAAATTGAAAGTGAATGGTAATATGGAAGATTTAATTACAAACAAATTAGTCTTAGTATGACAGATAAACTGACTAAATACTCGCATTAAAAGCAAAAGTGAAAACTAGCTACAGTGGTAACAATATAGTGTTTATATGAAGAATATCTTAAATAAATGGATATAAGAAAGAATGGAGAAGAGTTATATCACATAAACAATTGCAAAAAGAAAGTCCTTGTAGCTAATTAAAGGTAAAGGAGACTTTAAGAAACAAAAGTAATGGAAAAGTTTCTATTTTCAATGTTTGAACTCACCAAAAGTATCTAACAATTCTAAATTTTAAATAGTAGAATAACCTCAACTTAAGATAAAACAAAGGTTTACAGAACTGAAAGGAAAGCCACACAAAAGCAAGATAGTTTGAGAAATTTTTCATGTACCTCTCTCAGTATTTTACAAACAGACATAAAATGTTAAGCTTGAGATGATTTGATAAACACAATTAAAGTTGATCTAACTGACATATACATAAAATTGGCAAGGGCAGTGGAGACAGTTGTTTCAAGCACACAAGCAACATTTCCAAAATTGTCGATATGCGGGATCATAAACCAAAACTCAATAAAATCCAAAAGCCTGATACCATAAAATGTAGTTCTCTGCTAATAGTGGAATTAAGCTTCTAAACAAACAGAAAAACACTGCTGAAGCCCTGTGTGTTTAGGAATTAAGATACACTCATTTAAAGATTGCTCTGATTTCCCCTGGAGAACTCATTTTCTCCACTGACCTAATCATTGCTTTATATTTTTGACTAGGTTTGAAGATAAAACACAGATCATCAGCAACCGGAGACAGTGGTACAGCATAATGGGTTATACTATGAGTTAGATGTACTTAATAATAATTTTTAAAAAAACATAACTCGAACTCTTTTGATGTATCTCCTTCTTTTGCTCCGGTTTAGTCTTTTATTTTTTATTTGTTTATTTTTAGTATTATTATTTTGAGATGGAGTCTCACTCTGTCACCCAGGCTGGAGTGCAGTGGCACGATCTCGGCTCACTGCAAGCCGTGCTTCCGGGTTTACGCCATTCTCCTGCCTCAGCCTCCCGAGTAGCTGGGACTACAGGCGCCCGCCACCACACCCAGCTAATTTTTGTATTTTTGTATTTGTAGTAGAAACGGGGTTTCACTGTGTTAGCCAGGATGATCTCAATCTCCTGACCTCATGATCCACCCGCTTCAGCCTACCAAAGTGCTTGGGATTACAGGCGTGAGCCACCGCTCCCGGCCTCTGGTTTAGTCTTTTAAAAGTGTTACATTCATTTTGGTTTTTGTTTTGCTTTGTTTTGTCTTTTTGTTTTTTATTAACTGAATTACCTACCTCTGATCACCTAACCAAAAACTTGATTAATGTAGGTAGATTGTCTTGCATCAATTTATTTCTTAGTAAAATTAAGATTGAGTATTTATTCACAAAATTGTCAACAAAAATTGAATCAGATAGTGCTTATTAAACACTTAGAAGTGCTTCTGGCACACATTACTCACTTTATATACTTAAACTCTTATTGATATTATCATTATTGCTGCATTATCAACATTAATTTGCCTTCTGTAGAAAAACAAGGTCATATGTCTGTTAAATATTACAATCAAACGGTGCACACTCTCGTCTCACTTTTTATCGGAAGAGCCTCTTCTCCATGACTGTTACCTTCACCTTTCTTACAATAATCCAAAAATTTATCTGGGTATTTCCTTCTTTTATTCCCCCTAAAGATTACTGTCTTGCCCTTGGGCCTCTTCTCATCATATTGGTTCTTTACAATGCAAGAGAGAATAAATTCCTCACATTTCTGTGACACTAGCTTATGGTGTCCCAGGTCAAAAAACATTATCTTTTATTGTTTACTTTCTTGGGACTTTTCCCTAAAGAATGTCACTGAAACTTTTGTTATTTATTGATTCAGAACAAGACCTCCTCGACTACCTGATTTGTCCAAAAGGTCAGCCTACAGGTACCATTTCTTTCTATCCCCAAATTACCTTGCTATCTTTCCCTGACACTAGGTCCTGACTCATTTTTTTAGTCCATAGATGTGATGGAGATCTTGGTCCTCTCATTTACAATACTTCTGGGATGTTTATGTAGTTTTCTGACCATCTGACTAACTTCCTAAAAGCAGGAGGAGTAAACAAATTAGCATTCCACATGTTAAAAACACACATAGCCAGTCCCCTGAATGAGAATCTTCAGACACCTGGAAATCTATATTTATAACATAGGCCTATCTTTTAGAATGTTTTAACCACTTCCTAGTGAGATTACTTCCGCCTGACTTATTCCTTTTTCTACACATTTACAAAACTGCTACAGGAATTATTACTCTCTAGATCTAAGTATATATTCTACTCCCCTATTTAAAAATCTGTGTCCTCCTACTACCACAAACCACACTTGTTAGTGTGGACTTTATTGGCTTAAGTAACTTAGATTCATATATCAAAATGTATCTCAATACTGTTGGAACTTTCTTTGACTCACTCCTTATTTTCTCATTGAAACAGAAACAAAAATTACATTTTTATATTGAACTGCCATGGTTTATGTGCAAATACTTCCAGGTCAAGAATCTAAGCCTTATAACCTGTGTAAATCAATCATGTTAAGGTATGTTTGTCTTCTCCTTAAGATTTAATTTTTGTAAGTCGTCAACTTCTTTTGTGGGAGGGTCCAGGTAAGATGTGTTGGGTGATTGAGAAGTCAGAAAATATCAACCAGCTCTTAATCCCCAGACATATTTACATAAAAGAAGACATCTCTTCCAAAGCAAATTTGTAGGGATTCAGGATTAAAATAGGGAGGTGGAGTCACTTAAATTATCATCTGATTTGTGTCACCAGGGAATTCGTGTCAGGGTAGCTGAGGCAGGAGAATTGCTTGAACCCAGGAGCTGGAGGTTGCAGTGAGCTGAGATCGCGCCACTGCACTCCAGCCTGGGTGACAAATGAGACTTGGTCTCCAAAAAATAAAATAAAATAAATAAGTTGAGTAAATGTGCAAAAATGAAACACTGCTAAACTGAGATAATCTACCCAACTTGCAGTCTAACAATAAAGTTTAACATAATTTGGAGGAAGGTATATACGCCTGATTTAACCCTGGCCACTACAGAATACTGCTTATAGCAGTGTCAGCCTGGAAACGACTGAGAGGAAATGACAGTAGCAGAAGCTGCTGCAAGAGAATTGATGCCAATACAAAAAGCAGAGGACTTGTGCCCAAGAATTGTCAGCACCGAGACTAGAAAGCGATCACATGAAGCAGAAGAAGTCATTTATGATTCACAGGGAGTAATGTGAGCTACTTCTTAAATAAGAATATGATGGTGTAGTGGTGGGTGACTCTGTGTCCCTTGTGGTTTGTGTTGTCATAAATTTCATCTGTTTGTTTGTTTGTTTGTTTGTTACCTCCTTAATGAGGCTTTCCATAAACCCTCCCTCCAAGTCAACTTCCCGGTTTAAATTTTTTTCTAACCCTAAGTCATTCTTTTTCTAAAAATTAATTTATTTATTTTTTATTATACTTTAAGTTCTGGGATACATGTGCAGAATGTGCAGGTTTGTTACATAAGTATGCACGTGTCATGTTATGGTGGTTTGCTGGACCCATCAACCAGTCATCTCCATCAGGTATTTCTCCTGATGCTATCCCTCCCCTAGCTTCCCATCCCACCAACAAGCCGAGGTGTGTGATGCTCCCCTCCCTGTGTCCATGTGTTCTCACTGGGAGTGAGAATTTCATCTGTTTTAACATTTGTTCTTGGTTTCTTTTTTACTTTTTATCAATCATTGAATTTAAGTAAATTGAGAAGCAATTGATAAATACATATGCAATGAAAATACTTTTCACCTTAACGTGGTTAAATCAAAATGACCTTTACCCTACTAACACCTTCATGTTTAGGGAAGTATGCAAGACATCTACTGATACAGCAAAAGAAGCTCAGAAAAATACAGTTAGGTATACCTAGTTCATTCCCATAATGGGTGGTAGAGGAAGGGCTATTTAATGCTGCTGTTTCTGTCAGATGCTTGTTTGCTATTCAATTGTACCAAGGCTTATCCCATTAATGGTCTGCAATAAATGAAATCACCAGGCCATTATTCAAGAGTTAGTGGGAAACATGAAAAATATATCGCAGGAAAGAGAGACAGAGTGGGCCAGTTATAAGACACATAATGGGTAGATAACTTTCCTGCTGTGGTGGGGTTTGGCATGTCTTATGTAAATCTATAACTATATAATATAATTATACAGCCTTTAAATTCACATTTTGGTTCTACAAAAATTTTTTCTTTTGTAATCAACCCTGAAGAATCAGCTAGATAATGCAAGTTTATCTTATAGTTAAAAAGTAAGTACTGGATTTTATTTCAATGAAGTAAATAATGATATATTTGTACTATGCACAAAATATCTGTTTATATTCATTATCTTCTATGGGGCTAATGGAGACACCAGTCACAGAACAAGAGAATGAGAGGAAGTAAGTCTGCCAAAGACAAATGGGCATTGATATGGTTTGGCTGCATCCTCACCCAACTCTCACCTTCAGTTGGAACTCCCATATTCCCTACGTGTTGTTGAAGGGACACAGTGAGAGGTAATTGAATCATGGGAGTGGGTTTTGCCCATACTGTTCTCATGATAGTGAATAAGTCTCACGAGATCTGATGGTTTCATAAAGGGCAGTTCCTATGCAAATGCTTGCTTGCCTGCTGCCATGTAAGACATGCTTTTGCTCTTCCTCGGCCTCCCCAGCCATGTGGAACTGTGAGTCCATTAAAACTCTTTTTCTTTATAAATTACCCAGACTTGAGTATTTCTTCCTAGCAGTATGAAAATGGACTAATATGGGCATATATCTCCAAATATTCTTAGTTACCTAAAGAAGACTGTCTCAGAAAACAATATTTTAATCTTTGTAGTTATTAAAATGTGTTGATGTATAATACTCTGAAGTATGACTTTACATTTAGATCAAATAACTGTTGTAAGTTATTTTTTCTTCTTTCTTAAACAAATAAATTATGCTGGTTTTATCAATTACAGAAAAGCTTCAAATAGAATATTATTTAATTCTGATAATGGTTCAATTGTTTTATCTTTCAATATTTTGCTCCAAATTAATTTTTTTGAAGTTTACTTTATTGAAGCTGGAACATGAGACATTGCTATGAATGCTCCTGTAAATTCTGTTAAAAATTTCAGCTTTAAATACAAAATATTTAATCTTTGTTTTCATAGTGACAATATAAATGCAAATTTTGACATAACAGAATCATGCTAAAATATTATTTTATATTAGTATATACACATGTTGAATAGGTTTTGGTGCACACATAATTCATTAATCATGTTCAAACAAGCTGAGACAATCTACTAGTTAAACTAGAAATATAACCATTGCTTATTAAAATGCACAAATGTATATTTGAATTTACATATTCACACAGAATTAAAATAAATAAACTATACTTTCCGGCACTGCAAATGGTATTGAATAAAACAAACAAATGAAATTCTAAGCATGACAGATATGAACATGTGCTTTCTCTTTTCCCCATATAAGTACATTGATTTTTGAAATGTTTGGGCATGTTCCTTTGAATAACTACTTTATTAATCAAATGACATTAGATTTTCTTTAAGTTACAATTCTAAATTTTGGTAGTATTTGGATCAAAATCAGTAGAAATTTGTAAAGGACTGAGAATTAAAATAAAACCCTAAAACCCCAACTGACTGAACAGGCAAACACCTATTGGCCAAGGAACCCCAGAGAAACCTTAAAAACTGAGTTTCTGGCCCTGGCTCGATGGGAGGTTGAACAGGCTTCATCACGCTCCCTCACTTTTGTGGTTCGGACACAACTGACCATCATTAATGTTAAAATAGAGATCATAAGACTGGCCAATTGCTACTCAATATGCTACTCAATATAAAGAAGGCCTAATTATTAGACAAAGGTCTAATATCCAGCATCTATAAGGCACATAAACAAATTTACAAGGGAAAATAAACAACATCATTAAAAAGTGGGCAAAGGACATGAACAGATACTTTTCAAAAGACAATATATATGTGACCAATAATCATATGAAAAAAAACTCAACATCGCTGATCATTAGAGAAATGCAAATTAAAGCCATAATGACATACCATCTCACACCAGTCAGAAAAGCTACTATTAAAAAGTCAAAAAATAACCAGTGCTGGCCAGCCTGTGGAGAAAAGGGAATGCTTCTACACTGTTGGTGGGAGTGGGAGTTAGTTCAACCAGTTTGAAGATTCCTCAAAGACCTAAAGACAGAAATAGCATTTGACCCAGCAATCTTATTACTGGGTATATACCCAAAGGAATAGAAATCTTTATATTATAAGACATATGCACACATATGTTCAATGCAGCACTATTCACAATAGCAAAGACATGGAATCAACCTAAATGCCCATCAGTGATAGACTGGATAAACAAAATGTGGTACATATACACCTTAGAATATTTTGCAGCCATAAAGAAGAATGAAGTCCTGTCCTTTGCAGGGACATGGATGGAGTTGGAGGCCATTATCCTTAGCAAACTAAGACAGGAAATGGAAACCAAGTGTCACATGTTCTCACTTATAAATAGTGACTAAATGATGAGAACATATGGACACACAGAGGGGAACAACACACAATGGAGTGTGTCAGAGGATGGAGGGTTAGAGAAGGGAGAGGATCAGGAAAAATAACTAATGGGTATTAGACTTAATACCTGGATGATGAAATAATCTGTACAACAAACCCCAATGATACAAACTTACCTATGTAACAAACCTGCATTTGGACCTCTGTAATTAAAATAACTTTTTAAACCTGAAAAAAACCTTCCTATTTGCTTATTTATACTTACATATCTTTTTCTAGAATCAATAACAAAATATAAAATATAACAAAATATTATATTAAGCACTATTTATTATTCATTAGCAGTTTGCATACGCTAGGTCATTTAATGCTCATCAAACAATTGAATTGATAATGCTTATATCTGCAGAGCACACATTGAAGAAAGGATGCTCATAAGCATCAAATAAATCTAATCAAGATTTATTACAAATATTAGATCAATAATTTGAGCCAATGCCCTGTAACTCCAGAGATTTTGATTTTATGTTCTACACTTGACTTAAACTCATTTTCATGCTTGAAATGTATTTCTTTATATTAAATCAAAATCTATTTCTGCATCACAGTGGATCTCAAGCTTTAGAGACCTTAAGTATCATCTAGGGAAAAAAAAATCAGTTTCCAGCTGTGATGAAAACATTTGTGATAGACCAATGATCCTGCTGAGAACAACCAAAACAGTTTATTAAAATTAGAAGAAGCCTGATGAGAGAAATAAGAAAGATCTAAATAAATGAAGAAAAATCCAATGTTCATGGCAGGGGAACTTACTATTATTAAGATGCTAGTTCTTTCATACTTGATCTACACATTCAATACAACCCAATCAAAATCCCAGAAAGTTATTAAGTTATTTTGTGGATCTTGACAAAGTGAGCTACAATTTATATGGAAGGCAAAACAAATGAACAAACAACAACAACAACCACAACAAACACACAGAATTGTCAACACAATATCTGAGATGAACAAATTCTGCTGACTGACACTACCTGATCAAACACTGTAGGAAACAAGGTACCGTGGTATTGGTAAAAAGGTAGACAAACAGATCAAAGGAACACAGTGGAGAGTCAAGAAACAGACTCACACAAATGCAATGAACAGATCTTTAACAAAGGCACAAAGGCAATTCTTCTGAGAAAGAATATTCTTTCCACAAATGGTGCTGGAAAAAAAAAAAATTCACAAAAAAAAAAAAAAAAAAAAAAAAGAGAGAGAGAGAGAAGGAAGAAAATTTTAAAAGACAAGAATCTAGGCAAATCCCTTTGCTTCTGAAAAAATTAACTCAAAATGGATTATAGACCTATATATGATGTCAAACTATAGAAACTACAAAATATCTAAAATGCAACATAGGACAAAATCTAGGTGACTTGTATTTGGCCATAACTTCTTATCACCACATTGAAGCAAAAATTATGAAAAAAAAACAATGTTGGAATTCATTAAAATTAAAAATTTCTGTTCTGTGAAAACACTGTGAAGAGAATTTTAAAAAGCCACATATTGGAGAAACTATTTGCAAAACCTATCTGATAAAAGATTAGTATCTAAAATATGAAAGAACTCTTAAAATAAACAAGGAATTCAAGTTAAAACCTGGGCAGAAGGTCTGGATACCTCACCAAATAAGATATACAGGTGAGAAATAAACATGAAAAGATTTAACATTAAATATCATGAGGGAATTGCAAGTTAAAATAACAATGAGATACTACTAAACATCTATTAAAATGGTGAAAATGTGAAACACCGAAAATACCACCTGATGTTAAGGATGGGGAGCAACAGGGACTGTCACTCGTTGCTCGTGAGACTGGACAAAGGCACACTCACTTAAAAAGACAATCCGTCAGCATCCGACAAAATTAAATATACTCCTATCATCGAATCCACCAATCACATTCTTTCGTATTTACGCAAATGATTTGAAATTCTACAACCACAGAAATACCTGCACATAAATGTTTATAGCAGCTTTATTTATAATTGCCAGAACTAGGAAGTAATCAAGATGTCCTTCAATAGGTGAATGGATAAACAAACTCTGTTATATCATATAATATAATATTATTCAACAATAAAAATACATGCACTATCAAACCAAAAAAGACATCAAGGAGCCTTAAATACATATTGCCAAGAGAAAGAAGCCTATCTGTAAAGGGCACTGATTGTATCATTCCAACTATATGACATCCTGGAAAAGGCAAAACTATTACAGATGGAAAAAAGATCAGAGGTTGCCAGGGACTTGTGGAGAGGGAGGGATGAATAGGTGGAACACAGGTGGATTTTTAGGGCAGTGAAACTGTTTTGTACAATGCTGTAATTATATGCACATGTCAGAATTCATTTGTGAAAACCCATAATATGTATAACATAAAGAGTTAACCCTAATGTAAATCATAGACTTTAGTTAATAATGTATCAATATTGGCTTAATAATTGTAACAAATGTACCAGGCTAATTCAAAATGTTAATAATAAGAGAAACTGAGCTAGGAGGGATATATGGGAACTCTATACTTTTCTCTCATTTTTTTCTATAAGCCTAAAGCTACTCAAAAATAAAATCTATATATAGGTTATATATAAGATTATATATATATATTATATGTGTGTATTATATACACACATATAAGATTATATATATTATATACACACATATATAATATGTGACTCTATTATATCATTATAAGATATACTGGGGAAACAAGTAAACAGAAGTGAGAGTTTAAGATCCTTCTGGGAAGGATTTGGGAATAAAATATCCAAGGCATTATTTGAGACAACAGGAGGGCAATACTTAAGAGAAAGACTCTGGAAGTGTTGGCAATGTTCTCTTTCCCCTTGTGGGTGATAGTTACAAAGTAGCTCATGACTTCTGAAACTACATGCATGATATTAGACTTGAATAAAATACAAAGAAACATGCAAATATAACACATATAAAGACTTTATGGTATTGGTTAGCTGTGGAGAGGGAAGAAATAGCATAGAATGGGAGTGAGGTTTAATATTTACCTAAAATATTTTGTTTAAATTTTAATTTTAGTTAACTCATGTATGGCAAAAATGAATGGCCATGTACTAAATCGGGATATTATATAAACTAACAGGTCCTTTTAAGTATTTCTTGAATTTTCTTTTTTCTTTTCTTTTCTTTTTTTTTTTTTTTGAGACGGAGTCTTACTGTGTCACCAGGCTGGAGTGCAGTGGCATGATCTCAGCTCACTGCAACCTCCGCCTCCCGGGCTCAAGCAATTCTCCTGCCTCAGCCCCCCAAGTAGCTGGGACTACAGGTGCGTGCCACCACGCCCAGCTAATTTTTGTACTTTTAGTAGAGACAGGGTTTCACCATGTTGGCCAGGATGGTCTCAATCTCTTGACCTTGTGATCCACCCGCTTTGGCCTCCCAAAGTGCTGAGATTACAGGCGTGAGCCACTGTGTCTGGCTGAATTTGTCTATTTTTGACACAGTTTATAAGTTCAATAATAGTAAAATAACTAATAAATAGAATGGAAAGCATTGAGGGGTATCTAGTCAAGTGGAATGCTTGCTAAAACTATGTTTCCTGACATCAGCCCCAGAAACTGTGTTCTCTGTTGTCAGAAAATTTCATTAAAACTCAGGAATCCTTATGTTGGCATTTTTAGTGAGTTCCACAAATTTTAAAAATCTAGATTTTATAAAGTTTCTGCTGCTTATTCTTACTTAGAAATGAAAAGGGAGTCAACTCTCAGAAGCATTTTTTTTTTTTTTTTTTTTC
>NW_016819104.1:144490-175433 GCF_001698545.2 Rhinopithecus bieti
TTTTGTCCAGCAAACTCAGGAACTCCTTTATACTCAGAATATTTGTAATTATCTTATCTGTAGTGAAGAGAGAGGGGAGCAGGGGTTTTCAGGGAACTAATTGCAGGAAGGGGAGGTCCCTTCGTTGGGGAGTAAGAAGTACAGAAGAAGATGCCAGTATGTCAAAGACAAACTGACCTATTTCTAGGGAATATTTGTGTAAGGCAAGTGCTTTGTTACTTAGGGAAAATTGTCAATACAAATGCAAATAATTAAATTACTAAATGGGCTCCTCTACCATAGTTCTCTCACCTTTCCCTTTTGTTGCCAGTCACATTATTGGATTGAGCAATGAGGGAGTAGAAGTAAAATACCTCTTTTCCCCCAGAATAAGGAGCGCAGTACTCATGTAGCAGGATGAGCCGCAGACAAAACCCCTCAGACACGGAGTTAAAGAAGGAAGGGCTTTATTCCGCCAGGAGCCTCGGCAACACTCACGTCTCAAAAACCGAGCTCCCTGAGTGAGCAATTCCTGTCCCTTTTAAAGGCTTGGAACTCTAAGGGGGTCCGTGTGAGAAGGTCGTGATCGATTGAGCAAGCAGGCCGCACGTGACTGGGGGCTGCAAGCACCCATAATCAGAACGAAACAGAACAGGACAGGGATTTTCACGATGCTTTTCCAAACAATGCCTGAAACCTATAGATAACATAACCGGGTAGGTCAGGGGTGGGTCTTTAACCAGGCCCAGGGCGGGATGCTGGGCTGGGCTGTCTGCTTGTGGATTTCATTTCTGCCTTTTAGTTTTTACTTCTTCTTTCTTTGGAGGCAGAAATTGGGCATAAGACAATATGAGGGGTGTTCTCCTCCCTTACTCACAATGCACAAAGCCTTGTGTTTTCCTGCATCATCCCCCCACTCCCCATGCTCACATATATTCATGTTATTTTAAAAGTCACCTTTACAAATTGATTATTTGATTCTTCCCAGTTACATTGATGTTGGTGTGAAAAACAAACAAAGATATTTCAAACAAGCAGGGAGTTGTACTGATAGCCAGGTGCGTAGGGATTTTCACATTTTCTGACCATCTTCAATATTGAAACCCCATGGTCGAGGTCCCTTCATTTTTTATCCTGAAAGCATTTTAAAAATCATGCAGGCTGAAAGATAAACACAATAGTTAAAATTGTCCTGTCACGTACAGCACTATCACCTAGTATATTGCAATGGGAAATCATCTACAAGTCTAAGAAGCCCGGATTGGTAATTTTTGGTTAAATAGTTACCTTTCAGTATAGCTCCCTTTAGGATCCAATTTACATAATAATGGAATAGATACAGTGTGCCTTTTCTAATTTAGTCTGAAGTGGTCCATGAGAGGGCAGTATTTTCACAGCTAGCTTTAGAGAGCCAGGGCCACCTGTGTAGAGAGCGTTAGGGAACTCAGTCTAATTCAGTTTTCTTGTTCCCTATAAATTGAGAAATATCAATTTTCTCATATATACATTATTGAGTTTATTCATTTATGTATTCAATAAATATTTATGAAGCATATACTATACTTCAGGAATTGTATAAACTGAGGACAATACATCAGTGAACAAAATGGACAACAGACTGTCCCTTACCCCTGTGAATTTCACAAACATCACACAGAATAATTGCATATATAATTACAAATTGTGATAATCTCTCTATGGAATATAATTAAAGGAAATGAAGAGAACTTAGATTTTACTCCAGCTATGTTACTAGCTAGAATCTGTATCAGATAAGAAAAAGAAAATCTACTTGAATAAATATAGGTATAAAATTGTCCTGAGTGTGTCCTGTGTGCTGGTAAGTGTTATGGCCACTGAGATTAGAGTATTAAAAATGTCTCTGACTTATAGTGTTATGTTCCGTGGGGAGACACTGATCTTTAACAAGAAAGTATATAAATTATGCGAATTTCAAATAATAACCACTATTAAAAAATTAAAGTAGATCAAAGGATAGAGATTTATGGGGGAAAGGTATTTTATATAAGAAGATCAGAGATCTCTTAGAGGAGGTATCATTTGCACAGATATTTGAATGAAGTGAGCAAGTCAATAGATTTCAGAGTCAGTGGCTTCCCCGGAGATGTAAGAGCAAACATAAAGGTCTTGAATCTGGACGAAACTCAGAGAGTTAGAAAAACTTCACAAAGGCCAGTGTAGCTGTGATTGAATGAGCAAGAGGCACTGGAAGAAGATGAGTTTAGAGGAGCTGGCAGAGTGTAGACGGTGCACAGCCTTAAAATCTAAGATAGATGTTCCATTTTTATTCTAAGTGTAATGGAAAGCTTTTGTAAAATTTTGCCACTTAAGAAATAATATTCTCTTATTCATGTAAACTCTACAGTTACTCTGGTTGCTCCAGGGCACAGTAATTGAAGCAGGAACATCAGTTTATTGAACTCTCTTAATAAACTGGGTGAGAGAAGTTGTTGGCTTGATAAGAAAATGAAAGGTTCAGGTGGAAAAGTGTGGTCAGATTTGTCATATATTTTTCTATTAAAGCCCACAAAAATTGCTGATGGCCTGAGATAGGGAGATGATTAAGCAAATAGCAGATTCTCAAGTTTTAGCTTGAAAATTATTTAATTTATGGTTTCACTTATTAAAATGAGAGACACGAAAACTTCATGGAAGTTCTGCACAGGGAATCATGATTTTATTTTTTACCAAAGCAGCTGAACCTAACTGGAGAATCATCCAATTCTATTTGCTGATTCCCCTTTACATTTATACTATTTATTTCAAATAGGGTCATCTTATTGCCCATCAATACTACTATTCACAATTAACTACACTTGTATATTATATTTACTCCTCACTTTTTCAAATTATTATTTTCCATGTTTCCTTCTCAGACTTACAGGGCCCTTTTGCTATTCCTCAACCTCAGTAATTATTTGCCTAATATAATTTATAAATTAAAGGCAATCAAGGAAAAATAATTTTCTTATTTATTTACTAACAAAACTATAAACCAACCTACTTTGTTCTAATACCTTCTGACTTTTGTTCAATTGCAGTGGAGAAAGTATCACTTATCCTAATAAAAGACAACACCTCCAATTATTCTCTGGATCCCTTCCAACTTGAAATTTTCAAAGACTTTCCTCAAATAATCATCCTTGCTTTGGCAACATTTTTTTCCTCCTCTCTTTACAGAATTTGTTCCAATGAGTATGTAAGCAACCTCGATTTCCTTCATTTACAGGAATAAAAAATAAGTAAATATCTTCCTTAAGCTTGCTTTTCTTGCCAGTTACTATCTTTTGTATTTAATAACCTTCACCGCAAATCTTCCTGAAAAAGTAGTTTGTAATTGATGTTTCTACTGCCTCACCATCAACCCTTGTCTACAACTCCAGTCTGGCTTTTGTTACAATCACTTAACCAAACTGTTGTCAAGGTTATCAGAAAGATCCAACCTACCATACTTTGTGCTCATTTTTTCTTTTTGTCCTGATGTTTTTAAAGCTCTCAGCACATTTCCTTCAATTCAGCACTCAATTCATTTTAAACACACGCTCTTCCCAACTTCTGTGACAGCACAACATCCTGATTCTTTTCTTATCTCACTGATCACCTCTTTTCATCTACTCCTTTAATAGGTCGTGTGAGCATCCCAAATTATGAGGCACGAATGGCTTTGTACTTCAACTTGTTCTCATCTTTTCCTGTATGCCGGTGCACTTTATATATCATCTGGATGCTCAAGATTCCATATTTTTTATCTCTAGTTAGATATCTTCTTCAACTTCCAAAATAATATATTTAACTGTCAATCAACATTTTTCCTTAAATGTGAAATAGGCACTTAAAAATTAACACATCCAAAAGAGAACTCTCCTACCAACCTTCTACATTCCATCATATATCACCTCCATTCCAACAATTGCTCAAATTAAAAACCAAGAGGATCATCCTCGCTTCATCTTTGTTTCCTCATCTTTGTAATCTAATTCCACAGAAATTTCTGCACTATAACCCAATCTATTCACTTCTCTCTATCTCCTCTGAAAACAATCAGGTTGAAGTCACATTTATTTGTCACCTGGATTATTGCAATTCCCTCTAACCTAGATTCCCTTGCTTCCCATCTTAATACTTTCTAATCTACTTCTCATGTAGCAATCTAATATTTTCTCCACATATAAATCAAATATCATATTATACTTAAGACTCTTGGTTATCATCCTATCATATCTTTATAGTATAGCATCTATACTCTTTGCAAATTGCCCACAATAGCATCTGCATGTAGCCTTCTGCATCCCTGCATTGTGCTTCCCTGAATTCCACCAGCCACAGATAAAAATATTTCAAAAACAAGTTTCACAGTGTTCCAAAAGAAAAGCAAAACTTGAATTTGGCGTGCACTAAATACTATGCTGAATCCATGCAAATGAAGTGATGTGTAGGCATTATGCTAGGTATTGCAAGTAATCTACAGATGATTTAAAACATATGAGAGAGTGTGCATAAGTTATATGAAAATATTTTGCCATTCTATATAAGAAGCTTGAGTATTCCTAGATTTTGGTAACTACAGGGTGCCTGGAGCCAATCCCCCCATAGATACCATGGGATGACTGTATTTCATAGTAGCAGTATGGGTATGATGCTCACAATAGCATCCTATTTCCTTGTGGTCACTCTACTTTAGCCCTGTCCTCGTTACTAACATACCATGTCTCACCTTGGACTGAGACTATGCTAAGATATTTCTGCCTTACTATGTGACTACCAGTTAGGTTTTGCCAATATGATGTACAAGAAAGACAGTGGAAAGCTTAAAGAGGGAGACAGAGAAGATCTTTTATGTTTTCTGGCAGTTCTTAACAGTGTCACCTTAGCAACACCACTTCCCCCGGCAGTGGCAGGTTGATTCTAGTTTTCAGGGTTTATTCATACTCCCAGAGCTAACTTTATTATACCCCTCAGAGAGTCCAATACAACCATATGGGACCCTCAAACCTTTAGACCTTGAACTTGTATGAACCCTACTTCTTTGGTTCTCACTGCCCTAAAAGTAGAAACTGCCTCCTGCAGTAGCTTCCTCTGTGTTAATACAGCAATTCCTTTTTTCCTGCATAGTCTTCTACCACACCAGTAGACAATTTCAAAATTAATTTATACTTGTTAAAATAATTGGTATGCTTCCTATTTTCCTGACTAGACCTAACTGATAAGAACGACAAACACCAGTGGTGTTTGTCCTGTTTTGTAACGTGAATCAACCTCATCCCTTTGTTGGAAATGTTTTCTCCAGGTCTTCACATTCTGGTTTTTCATAGAATTTAGGTGTCAGCCAGAATATCTCTGGCTAAGCAAATACTTCCCTGATGACCCAATTTAAATTATTCCTCACTCCTTGCCAGTCGAACTCACATTACTTTGTTTTATTCTTATTGTCTTTATGAATTTCTGAAATCAATGCATTAATTTATATACACATTTGTTTTTCTCTCCCTCGATAAAATGTAAGCTGCATGAGAGCATTTTTATTTTCTAACACTGTGCTCAGTACTTAGTAGGTAATCAATAAACATTTGCTGAATAAATGAATTGTGTAAAAAAATTCCAGAAAATATGTGATGACCTAGAATGTTGTTTTTTACGAGATTAACTGTGGGGTCCTTTACTAAGGGTAGAGCCCTTAAATTTGGCTTTGAAAATAAATAAAATTAATTTATCATACAGATTGCCACACAACAAGGGGAAATAAACTGAGGCATAAAATATAATTTATGAGTATTAGCATTTATTGAGTATAAGTGTTGGGTTTGTTTTGATGAGTGGCAGAAAAACCATTTGGATATTTTTACTTAACAAATATCTTGGTACTAAGTGCCTAAGTAAATGTTAGGTACTATTCTAACCACTTATTTTTGATTATATATATACACTTTATATGTAATTATTTATAAATGATTTGCTTTACCCTGCCTCATTTCTCCATATGCTCACTCATTATGTCAATTTTTTCTTTAAATCTTTGAAAGAATTTAATATAGTTGAGTTAATGTCTTGGTCCATGAGTTTCATTACCCTTATCACCTGTGGGTAAGTTTGTCTTGACTCTTTCCTCCAGATTATGGGTCAATTTCTGATTCTTACATGTATGTTTTATTGTAAGCTGGGCATTATGTATGCTGTGTTACTAAGATTCTGGATTTTTCTGTCTTTTAATAAAATGAATTAACCTTTGTGTTGGAAAGCACTTAAGTCACTTGTGAATCCACTCGATCCTCCCAAGACTTAGTGTTAACCTTCGTAAATGTAAGTTTGCAGTAGAATTGAGTCTGAAGATATTCCTGGGAGCTGACTACATGTTTTTAAAATATTTTAGGAGTGAAAGGATGATAATAAAAATACAGAAAACAGTGGGGATATTTTACCAAATCTGGTGAAGGTCTTTGTTATGTAAAAGTAATGTGATATTTTAAAAATATAGGAAAAAGTAATTGACAGCACTCGGAGAGCATTTGCATTTGGAGAATGCAGAAGAAACTCATGTTCCTTCCCTTCACTTTCCCAATATCTACACGGTGTGAGAGAAGCAATGCACCTACAACTAATATCATTTTCTCATACTAATCTTGTTAAGAAAAACAGAGTAATTTATGCTGGTTAATACATTAAACTCATTGTTTCATTGACAAAACAAAGCAGTTTCAGTCTTTGCTCAGAGAACAGATCCAAACAAGTTAGCAGGGTAAGGCTAGGAAGGACCATGATTCACAAAGTCACTCGGGAATCCAAGGTGACATAAAATTCCATTATCTGGTATACAGGTCTTCCTTTTTAAGTCAAGAAGGTACAATGGGAACTGGATTTGCACAATTACTTGAAACAAACAAAAGAATGGGACAAAATACATAAAAGTTTTCAGATATTGCAAATGAGGCAGCACAGGACAGTGATATCTGAGATAGAGAAAATAAACAAAGTAAGCCCAATTATTGACCCTAATTCCTGTCTAGAAAGAGTTTGAGAGTTGCAGTTCAGAAAGAGGGACTCATGAGAGGCCTCATGGTCTCACACAGTTGAGCAAAAGGAGTTGGGAGTGTGTGGGGATAGCTAAAATTTTCATGGAAGAAAACCAGACAGGAGAGAGCAACACAGAAGAGCTTTGAATATCTGCCTCCTCAAATCTTTGAGTACTAATCAGTACATGAGTGCAATGATCAGGTTGGAGAAACAGCTGCCTGAAACAAACTGGGGCCACAATTCTCAGGGCTCATTCATAACTAGTCACTCTTTGTTCTGCTGCAAACCTTTAAGGAAGTAAAAGTAACTCATAGTCTAGCGAATTCCTTTTACATTGTATTAGAAATCATCAAACTACATTGTGGTTCTACTCAGCAAGAAGCATTTTACTATTTCTTTTAGTTCTTACTGTTAGTCATTTCCTACAACTAGAGAGATCCCAATTTACCAATTAAAAATCTGGGTATCGGAGAGGATAAGTAATTCTCCAAAAGTATGCAAATGGAAGGTTTCCAACAAGGGGCTTTTAACTTAGTGTTTTCTAAGTTCAGTGTCTAGTGTCAGGAAGTCACATGATTTTGATTTTTATGCTTTGGTTTATTTGTCTGTTTTCTAAGTTAGAAAATCAAACTTCTGACGGGCAATAGATTTCTTCCTTCTTTTCTTTTTTGTTTTAAATTTGAATGTCAAATTTAAGCTGAAATTTTCCGTATTATATGAAAATAAAGAATCTTTATAGTACACCTGAACCAAATACATTTTAAATAAGAGTCTCTTTCTCTTCCAATTCATAGAAAATGTGAATGTATTGAATATATAATTGCAAACAGAGAGTCACAAACAATCAATGAGAAGCATTAAATTGCAATTATAGTACTTTATATTACCAACCAGGAATTGTGTTGGTAATTTTCAAGTAATATATACGAGGGGCTTTTTGGTATTCAGGCAATAGGAGTGGAAAGATCATCATCAAAGATAATAGCTTTGAGTTAATAAACCTAAAAAAGAAGTCTCTTTTCAACATTATATGAATATAATTTAAAAACCAAATATCTTGCATGTTGAATCAGTCAATTGTTTCAATAAAGCACTATTTGAAATAATGTAATTTTACTCAAAAAGTCCCTCCCATAAATTTAGGAAATGTTATAGATTTTCTCACCCAGAAGATAATATTTACCTGAACACCCTAAAAGGAAAAAGAATAGTAATGTTCTTACAACTGCTGTACTGATTTGGGATTATAGCTCTATTACTTTGAAAATAAAAGTAACTTTCTCTTTATATATTCATCACCCAACATGTGTTTAGTGTCTACTGTGTACTGGGCATTAAGCAAAAGCTTAGAATACTTAAATGGAGGATGATTTATTTTTTGTTTTTGAGGATTTTAGAGTACGGTTGGGGAGGCAGAAAATTCACAAGAGACATGAACCTCTCCATCACACCCTTTCTCCTGGGAGGCTGAACTTTATGGACTGCCTCAATGGGAGTCACTAGCAGGAGATGAAAGGATCATCAGCAATTACAGTCAGCGTATTTGTTCTCGCAGTCACTTTCTTGCTGAGTCACTGCAGACTGGCTGTGCTGTGGTCTACTCTATACTGCTCACAGATTTAGAGACAGCCCATGGTCTTTTTGGGCTTCAGGGTGAAAGGTGGCCCGCTAAAGCTAGCGTTATGCCATTGTAAAGTACCTTTTCAGTTTCCTTAAATCATAGCCACGCCATTGTATATGGTTGCTTTACTAACCTCTCCAATTATCAGTGTGCTGCTTCCTGCTGGGACCTTAATAATGTTGGCATGTGCAAAGTGCCAAGGGCAAATAAATGAGGCACAAGCATGAGTGAGGACCTAGTACTTTCAGGGGCGTCAAACAAATCTAAACCCCTTCCAGAGTATATAAAAGAAAGAATCCTGAAAAATTGAGAGTAGCTTAGTTGAATGCAAGGTGAAAATACATAAAATTGCATAGATTGTTGCAGGAGAGATAACTGGTAAAAATTAAAGATCATTACCAGTTAATAATAGTATGTTTAAAACCTCATTAACTACATGTTATAAAAAACAAATATTCTGTAAATCTCAAGAAAACTTTTTTATGGATATATTTGCTTTTCCAAAATAAAATCAATGCCAAGTTGAGCATTTGATAATCATATCCAAATTTCATTTTGAAATGAGGTAATTTTTTATCATCCAAGTTCACCAATTTTGCCAAGAATTATGCTTATTAGCTAAAAACCAAAAGCTCCATTTGTCAGTCTTTAAGCTTTTCCTCTACTTTTCTATGAAGGGGATTCTTGGTATCACTTTCATGACAGAAGGCTCTAAAATGACTTCTAGTAATAATTTAGAAATCTTTTTTATCATGTTCAAATTTCAGAAAAGAAATATTTCAAAAAGGAAGAATACAGATAAAACTATCTTTTGGTGACTTAGAAATTTGTGCATATGCATTAACATAAAAGATAAATTGGAAGGTAATTATTGTAGTAGCATCATCTGACACATACTAAGGCTGGACAGGGGTTCAGAGAATTGGCTGCTATAGTCAGCTCCAGAAGGGCATTAATTCAGGGCAGTGTGGAACAGAGTGAAAATATGTCAATACTAATTCTGGAAATGGTCTTAATTGGTGTATTCAGCAACACAGGACACATTTGGAGTCAGTTAATATTAAGGGATAACACAGATGGAAAAATATTGGTCAGAGGGTATGAGTCCAGGAAAGAGGATTATTCTCTTAGAAGGTAAGTAGGCAGCCTTGGTCATGGCCAACAGACTGGAGTGCCAAAGAGGGCACTGCTCCTGTTAAGGAATGGGAGTGAGTAGAGAGGGTGATGTGGATTCTGGACTAAGTCACAGGCAAGAAAACTGCTCAGGTCCAAGGAACAAAACAAGTAAAAGCTCAGTTGTGTCTAGTTTACATTGAGGTGAGAAAGAATACAATAGAGAGGGGAAAAAATTCATTCAATTAGAAAGATAATAATGTTCTGTAGGACCAAGTCCTGAATAACCGAAGCTTGGCTTTGGTTGTTAGCCAAGGAAAGGGTAGGAAACCAGTGTGTGGATATGTCAGAGGTGAAACTCACCTAACTGTGGAGAATGAGGCAGAAATTACAAAAGGATGCTATAAAAATGCCTGTTGGGCCGGGCGCGGTGGCTCAAGCCTGTAATCCCAGCACTTTGGGAGGCCGAGACGGGCGGATCACGAGGTCAGGAGATCGAGACCATCGTGGTCTACACGGTGAAACCCCGTCTCTACTAAAAAATACAAAGAAACTAGCCGGGCGAGATGGCGGGCGGCTGTAGTCCCAGCTACTCGGGAGGCTGAGGCAGGAGAATGGCGTAAACCCGGGAGGCGGAGCTTGCAGTGAGCTGAGATCCGGCTACTGCACTCCAGCCCGGGCAACAGAGCGAGACTCTGTCTCAAAAAAAAAAACAAAAAAAAAACAAACAAAACAAAACAAAACAAAACAAAACAAAACAAAACAAAAAAAAATGCCTGTTGCTTCTG
This sequence comes from Rhinopithecus bieti, assembly GCF_001698545.2. Taxonomy (NCBI): domain Eukaryota; kingdom Metazoa; phylum Chordata; class Mammalia; order Primates; family Cercopithecidae; genus Rhinopithecus; species Rhinopithecus bieti. Next base: position 155,021 of record NW_016819104.1, read on the forward strand.
TTTTATGGGGGCCCAAGAACTGAGGTAAGCCCAAAGACACACGTAGGAGATGAGACAGATTACAAGGCAGTAAATGCCACTGTTAAAGAGATAAGCTCATGTATCTGCAGACAAATGTACCTATCACTCTGATGGAAATGTCTTTTCAGTGGAGAGTGGTAAGCTTTCTTTAAATGCTATTCTATAAGACAGTAGTTTAGAGCCCTTCAGAATGAGTGGAAGATTAACAAAAATGTCCAATGAATAGATTAACAAAAACGACAACAAATTGCCTTTTCAAGAAGTACTTCTGTTTATTTATTACGTAGGTGTCTTGGACCTACAATTTGGTCTTTACATTCTGGGCACAGTATAATGTCTGAAAATTACTTCCAGAACAATCACATATCTATATTCAAAGATGTGAGCAACAATTTTAACAGAAAGAATTAGGTGTAATGACTGACTCTGAAATAAATTATGCAATGTAGAGATAAACAAACTGCTTTTCTAAATATAAGCAAACATATTCAAATGACAAATGGAAACTATAAGCAAATTGTACATGATATCCACTGTGAATGTAATCTCACCTTCTCAAACGCTTTTGAGTCTGTGTGGTTAAGAGAAATGGTATCCATCAGATAGCATTCAGATTCCCATCTTCCTTTCAGCAGTTTTCTTTTCTATCCTTTACTTGGTGACTATCGTCATCTGCTCCTGTGTGGTGACTTAATCTATCAAAGTCCTTATCCTAATTCTCAGTCTCTTTGTTTAAAGCCTATGAAGTTTCATAAATTGTGAATAATTTTTAACAATGCACAGATTTTTCAGCCATGCTTCCATAGCACCAGTTATTTTTGTCATAGCTCACTTGTTAAAATATTCTTAAGAAACTGGTGTGCCCTGTGTTTAGGCTATTCATTGTACAGGTATCAAATGACAATTCTTGTGTGTCATATATTCTCCCTATGATCTCTTTTGTGCCTCCAGATAGAAGGTGTATAATCTTAAGCTGTTACTTTACCTTTGGAAGTCTCAGTTTCCAAATCTCTCTAGTGAGACCGTAATTTTAATTACCTCTGTGCTGTTACGCAGATAACATTAGAATAAGACATATAAAAAGTATATCATAACCCATAGAAGATAAAAAGTTAAAGTTAGCTGTTATTATTATATGTGTTAGCAATAATGTCTGCAGAATATCTAACATTTTTTGTTGTTTGATATTTTAAAGTTTATGTGTATGCTACATATTTTTCTGTAGATGGAAAACAATGAAGATAATATGCTGAGAAGTAATTATGTGTCAACTATACATAGTAAGACAATTATATTGAAATCTTGGATGCTTTGTATACCTAAATATTTATCGAGAGACAATATATATGTTACACTTCTAAGCACTTACATGCTAGGTGCATGCTAAGCAATTCGTGTATATTATTATCACATAATTTGCACAATAGAAATTGAAGACAGATACTCATTGTACAACTTTTATACCTTAGGAAGCTGAATTTCAAATCAATAAAGAACTAGACAAAAGTCCCAGGTTTGTTTGAAATAGAACTCCCTTTTAAATCATGTTGTGTTGGCTCCAAAGCACATATTCTTAACAACTGAACTTGGGAGGCTGATGTGGGAGGATCACTGGAGGCCAGGAGTTTGAAACCAGCCTGGGCAGCATAGCAAGATTCTGCCTGTAAAAAGATCCACCCAGGCTGGGCAGATCACTTCCTTATATCAGAGCCCTTAGTTCAATGTCTGCTTAATCAGTTGCTCAAAGTATGCCTTGAGCAAAGACTTCATCAATTGGATATACTATGAAGTTTTGATGGGCAGTTTACTTATTTCCAGAACAGATCCTGTTTACTTTCCCTAAGCAGCTGCACTGCTCCCTCAACTTAGGTCTATAACCATATCACACTTTGTCTGTGGAAGAAAAAGATTATCTGACAGCAGATTTTCTCATTAAATGCTCAAGGTATAAATTGTAAATCCTTACACAAATTTAAAATGAACAGGTGCCAAAGATTTTATTTAATTCATTGGTAAGATTACCAGTGAACTATTACTACTGATTCCAAGGAAAATTCAAATACACACACACACACACACACACACACACACACACACAGAAACACACATGCCATCATGAACACTGAAATGAATGTCAAATAGAGACAAAACTGGTCGGTATTTATACAGAAATAATTCTACTCTAATCAGACAAAATGATTATTTTCAGTACTATCAGTTTTCTACAATTAAGAGCAAAGAGATAGTTCGAAGACAAATAGGTTCAGGTAACTCAGGAAGGTATGCTATAAAAGGCATTTAGTAATATATTTCTTACCCATTTCACATTTTTTTTCCACCAACTTTCCTTATAGAACAATGACAGTGATGCCATAACACTTCTTATTTAGTACCATTGAAATATCTTTCCAGCAGCAGCAAGGCAGAGAGGCTAATTGTTTAATCCTTTCATATACATTACAGAATATGCTACATGGTATTTGTACTTTAGAGACAAGTATATTTCATTACTGCATGTGCATGCATTTAATTTGCCTCCTTGGTAGTGATTATTGCAAGTATTAAAGGGACTATTTAGCATCATTTTAAATGCTCTTTAGAAATCCTGGCATTCTCAGTCTGCCCTGTCACATTAGGACTTCCGTAAAGGACATCAAGATTAGAAAAAATGTCTTAGTCATATTGTTCCTGCTTATTACTTCATTAATTTTCTTCATTCTTTTCATCCCTGCCATTACCTATTTTCTTCTACTCTAAACCTGACATATTTTATATAGTTCCCTGTTATCGGTGCTGTGCTTCCAGCTTATCACCAGGTTACTGTAGCTTTCCCTTTTGGGAGGAATATTTCCATAGTTTGACCTATTAGTAATGATGCCCAGTTATAAAACTTCCGCTTCTTGTGTTTTCTTTTAATGGAAATCCCCACCCATCCAAGTCAGTTTCAGGCATTATGCCTGGTTATTATTATTACTAGTTTACTAGGTTCCCTATCTGTGTTATTTTCATGAGTAAAACCAGCATTTGCTTTCCCTTTAAATAATAGGATTCCAAATAAGCAATGAATAACTATCTCTGCAACCTCCACTGGGGTAAAGGAATCAGAGGGCCAGAACGAATAAATAACTTATCCTGTTAATTATTGGCTTGGTCTCTATAATTCTAGGCAATTTTTCCAGCTTGCCAGATGGAAAGAATTCAACATTGTGTTAATGAGATAAACACCAGGGGAAGAAAACATTTTTTAAAAAGAAGAATAAAGGAAGAAAGTAAAACTTAGGATAGTCACGCATTTCTTTGAAACAGGGTGGTAAATGCTTTTATTTCTTCCAGTGACATCTGACACAAGCAGGAATCACTGCCAATTAGCCTGAAGTGATGGAAGATTTAAAATATTGACATGGATCAGAAAGGCATGTATAAAGCCAACACATTGTTGAGCAGGGTTCCTAGTGGGACCTTTGGGCAAGGAAGAAAACTGCTTTGCCTAAATGAGGTATTTCATGGTTTTCTTGATTATTGGATTGAATGCATCCAGTTAGATTGTTATAGAATTTGTGTATAGACGTAAATATTCCTTTCTTAGCAGCTGGGACATTTAAAATTTTTTACAAGAGTAAGGTGGCAACAATCGTTCAATAAATGCTCTGCGTATTCAGATCAGCGTCCCTTGTTAAAACGTATTTCACCAATCCCCGTCCGATCAAGAAGCTGGAAAGAAGGCAATCAAGTGTTTTATAGCAACAACATTTGGGAGAAATAAAATGAGAGCTGAAAGACAAATCACCCTTTTCTATCTAAGTTATTAGAGCATATTTTAAAATACCACCCTATCCCCCACCTATACAAACTGAGGGAAAACTAGAATGTATACCTAGGGAAGAGTAGCATAAATAACCATATTTTAGAACAAGGAGAAGAATAGTGATTTCCCCCTAAACCTAAGATTCAGCCCAAGTCTAGAAGGCTGGTGAAAAAAAAGTCTTTAATTGTCTCATGTGAATACACATTTGTACGTGACACGTCAAAAGAATTAAGAATCTTTCCTTGTGCGATTGCCTGGAGGGAGAGAAAAATTCCAAGGATAGAGGATGAAAAGAAGGATTTCATTTGTAATAGGAAAAGTCTTGTGATATGACTTCAGCTACTTTGCTCTGTAATCTTTTCTACTTAAGCGGAAGGGTGAACTAATTTGATTACATTCTTGCTGGAATTTTTCTGTTTGCGGCATGAGAGGTTTAATGGAGCAGTATTTTTGTGTGTTGTTGTTTTCAAACCAATGTAATCCTCAGTTTTGGAAAGCTATGGTGACAAAATAGAATGATGTGCAAGTTACTGAAAAACAATTGCAGATGAAATCTTGCCAGAGATGGAGAAAGACTTCTGTACATTTATGGAGAAGAAGAAATAGGGTAAAGGAGAGAACTAACTTGTTTCTGGGGTAGGAGAGAATGTTACTTTTCATGTCCAACGAAGTTCATAAATTTGAAAAGAATACAGAATTAATAAATATATGGTGATTTTTTTTCAGATAAGTAACCAAAAGAGGTATTTGTGTGCATTTTAGAATCAAATTAAATAACATAAAATCAATTAAGGTCTCCTCCTATAGAGACTTAACATAGAGATTTGCATGATTTGACATGAAAGTTAAAAATTGATACTAATTTTTTATTGAAATATAATACATTATTATTGAATAAAATACCACTTAGTAGATTCATGTCACAGTTAAGAACAAAGTAAATTGTTTGCTTTCATGATTTGATATTCTTTCTTGAGAGTTAACTTCCATTTGCTTGCTATTTTCTGTAGCTTTCCACTAGTACGAAAACTTACACTGCCTGAAAATGAGTTTGCATTAGAACCCATGAACCTGTGGCTGAATTTCCAGTAAACATATATCACAAAGACAAGAGAGGAGATAGGGTGCCCCAGTGTGGATTTTTATTAATTTAGAGCGGATGCTGCCTTTGACCATTTCCCCTTCGGCAAACTATCCTGGCAACCTGAATAGAAATCTGAGACATTTTCTAAATCTTTGCCTGAATGTATCTGAGCTGGAAGTAGGCTTTTGTCAAGCAAATGAGTCTGGAGGATATCCTGACCATTACATGGCACAGTACTGACTCCCTGCTAGAAATTGGGGCCCTGTGATCAACCAAACAGGGTCTCTAAAATGGGGATGGAAGGGAAAAGCAAACCTTGCTTTACCTTAAAATATTCAGTAATACGCATTACATAATAATTCTTTAACAATGGTATTTTAAAGTAATGCTACACATAATTCTACCTAACTAGTCCACATTTTATTTTTTTCCTTTTCCACTTATTCTCACTTTTCTGTCAGTTACCTTAGATTTCAGATATAACCTCAATATAGTACTTTAATTAGCTAATTTATTTTCAATTTATATCTTAATTGTATGTCATAATTTACTAAAAGTCTTTCATGTAATAACAATTAGGTTGGTTTTAATCTTTTACTGCTGATAACACATGTTGCATATAAACACTTTCTGATTAATAAATCTCTACTTATTTCCTTAAGTTAAATTCAAGGGACCACATGACCTTGATAAAATTGATAGATTGCTTTCTAAAAATGTATATGGGTTACCAGAAATATATGATTTTTATCAATTTCAAGAAAAAGATAAATTTTCTTGAAATTGAAAATTTATACATATTTTCTCATGAACCCCTTCCAACAATACTATTTCCTAATGAATAACTCTTTGGCTATCAAGTTACTATATTTCTTATAGCCTATTAGGAAATTGCTAAATATATTTGATACATAGTAGAAATTCAATTATTATTTTTTAAATAAAATTAATCTGTGTCTTACTGGAAGTAATGTAAAATTTTGCTTAGCTGTAATACTACTTACTATCATTTTTATTTTAGCTTAAAAGTAAAAATATAAAAGTTCTTATCATTGATGTTAACATTTATTCATGGCATATCTTGGGAACAGAACCTTCCACTCTTTTTTTCCTGGTTCTAAGGAACATAGTGAATACCATACAATCATTGTTCACAAAGAACAGTCATACAGAAGTCTGGATAAAACTAGTACTAGAAATAGCAGCCACAAAAGGCACAAAGGGACTGTGGGTCTATCTGCTCATTATCAACTGCATATATAACAGCAGAGTAAGTTAAAATAAGTCAAAGTTACCCAAGGGATTTGATCTATTTTATCAACAATAGAGTTTACACACTTCTGTTTTTGCATTAAAACTTTCTGGTTATCTAGAGCACAAGCTACTCAGGTATATAAAAATGTGCCTATATTCCCAGGCAATATGAAATGAAATGAAAACAGCAAACAATAAGTGATTCTGTGGGAGAAATCACTGAGATTATAGCTGTGTAAACAACACCCTTGGTTTAATGACCCACTCCGTGTTTCGTTTTTCCCTTGCCTCCTTTGGCAACAGGTTAAGGTCACTGAATGTGTTTCACCTGGTTGTGATTATTCAGCGATGTGGTCTGCCACACAAGCTGTAAAATCTGGGATACGTGTAACGTAGCTACACTCAGAGGTCTAGTTTACTGAGAAAAGGTAAACATATAATTTATTTCTATTTATTTTTCACTGTAGCAATACTAAGCTATCTTACTACAACTGTTACTTTTATCATGTACATCTAAATATGAGTGTGTATAAAACAGTGACTTATTTAAACAGAAATAGATATAATATTTGTGACTCTGTATTTTCTTACTTGCTACTATTTCATTAGGTTCCTAACAGCATCAGCAAAGTATAAATTTTCTTCACCATTGAGCAAAGGCTTAGGGCGTAATTTTTCATCACAAAGCCAATAGGGAACATTTTGAGTCAGGCAGTGCCAACACTAGCTGGACTCTCAAAATCGAAGTTGCCGATCTTTCCATACAAAAAAAAAAAAAAAAAAAAAGAAAAGAAAAAAATTCAGCGGTGCACAATTAACAAACTCAGTAGACCAGGCAAAAGTACAGCCCCCATCTACACAATTCAGCTGCCAGCACTACTTTGACAGCTATATAATTACGTGGGCCATAAATTATGCTCAGTAATCACCTTGTTTATAATTTCATTCCCTGTAAATTAGTAGTGTAATGAAATGAGATTTCATAACCACCAGATGCATAGTGAGCTTCTCACCAGAGACTCTGGTAATGGCTAAGAGGCAACCCCTGTCCAAAGAATGAGATCGTGGTGGGCTGTTGTTTGCTGGTGAATCCATTGGCAAGTGATCTGACTCTCCGAGGTTGGGACTGCCCGTGACATTCAAGCAGCTCCAGCTCTGAAGCTGAATGATGTACTGCAGCTGTGAGAAGCATGGCGTTCTGTTCGAAAGAGAAGCTTTTAACAGTGTATGAACAGCAACTCTCACCTACCATTACATGTCATGTAATGTGTTCACATTGAGATTACTCAAGCGTCTATCTTAAAAGTAGTGAAAATAGGCAAAGGTTCCATTAAAAAGGTATACACTTCACTGTCAGCCAGAAGGTATTTAATTTTTTCAACATGGTGATGCTGAGCAATGAGAGACAAATATCACCAAATTTCCTAAGGTGTTTTTTTCCTCTATACAGAGGAATATTTTGAAAATATTTTGTATCATGCTCAGTTACCATAAAAGAGAAAGAAATAAGACTGGAAATAATAAAAATGCTGCTCTTCTTTGCTTTAGGGTTTTCACTGGTAACTTGACTTCTGGGACAAAATTCTCTATGACTTCATAATAAAACAATGACAAATTATAGTTTTTAGAATCAATAGCATACAACTGGGAATTATACATTTTTGAGAAAAAGAAGAACAAATGAACAGTTGATAATTTCTGTCTCATATTCCACAGCCCAGACGAGTTATTTGCAAGAGATTTATTAGAACTTGAGCCATTACTGCAACAGGAATTGTGCTGCAAGGAAAAATACAAATTATCTGTCACTGCTTCTAACAGAGCTGGGAGGGGGAAAATGCATGAATCTAGAAGCTTTAATTACCTGCAGAAATGTGAGTTGGTTATGCAGCGCCTATTTTAATTACCATCTGATTAAAATTAATCTTAGCTAGGAAAGGAGAAAGTGAAATAAGGAAACTGCAGTCTGAAGGTTAGTGTTCCAAATGTCACCAAATGCAGACAAGTAAAGAGGAGAAGATTGGGATGAAGGGCACGTACTGTGAGTGACTATCTACAAAGTAAAATATGTTTTAAAATTTTGTTGTGTCGACATGCTTTCATTCTTTCTGAACTTCTGGAAAAGTTGCATTCATCATTTTTCTACCAGAGGCATCTAAATATGGCAACACTTTCCTTAAGTAGAAGCATTCCCGGTGAAATGAAATTATTCCAATTGTTCCTGGAACTTTGACTCCAGTTCTCTGTGGTTGTTTCTTTCAATGGCAAATCTGGAATATAGTTGAACATCATATCGTTCATTGTTTATCATTCCAGTATTTCTACTTAATTTTTCAGAGCTAAAGAACACTAAGAAGATCCTTATTATGTTCTCAAAATTGACCAATAGTAACTTCTTTGAAAGTCATGACAAAGGCCCCAAAAACTCACGTTTATGTTTAGTAGTGTGTATGTGTGTGCATGTGGGCTGATTCATACCACCTGCCTTGATGGCGTGCATCAGCAAACCTGGGAATATTACCAACACGTTAAATAGTACCTTGTCAACATTGAGACCTTAAAAACTATCTTTTACACACACAGGTAATTTGCAACTGCCTTGCCATCAATAAGATTTAAACTTTGAGTTGGTTTTACATTGAAAATGATGGACTTATACTCAAACAACTGTTCTCAGTCACCGGTTTAAATATTTGAATGTTTAGTTGGCACATCATAATTGCACATATGTATATGGTACAGTGTGATATTTCAAGGAGTGTATACCTAACGAAATCATGGTTATTAACATATTCATCATGTTACAAATTTACTATTTCTTCCTGGTGATAACATTCAAAGTCCTTCTAGTTATCATGAAATATACAATACATTGCTACTAGGTGTAATAACCCTACTGTGTAATAGAACACAATAACTTATTTTTTCCTGTCTAACTATAACTTTTTTACCCATTGACTAACCTCTCCCCTGTCTCCATTCTCCTTATCCCCCTTCCCAGCCTCTGGTAGCCACTATTTCACTCTCTACTTTGATAAGATAAACTTTTCTGGATTCTCTGCATAAGTGAGATCATGCAGTATTTGTCTTTCTGTTTCTGGCTTATTTTACTTAACATAATGTCCTCCAGGTACATCCATGTTGCCACAAATGTAAAGATTTCATTCTGTCTTATAGCTGAGCAGTATTTGTGTGTGTGTGTGTGTTTATATACACTTATGCATGTGTAGAGATATATACTATACATTATATGATTGTGATATATATGCATATATATCACAATTTCTTTATCCATTCATCTGTAGATGGGCTCTTTGGTTGATTCCATATCTCGCCTATTGCAAATAGTGCTGCAATACAAATGGGACTGCAGATATCTCCTGGACATACTGAATTCATTTCCTTTGAATGAATCCCAGTAGTGGGATTGCTGGATCCTATGGCACTTCTATTTTAATTTTTTAAAGAACCCTGATGCTCTTTTCCATAATTTCTATACTAATTTACAAACCCAATGGGAGCATGTAAGAGTTCTCTTTTCTCCATATCCTCACCAGTACTTGTTATTTTTTGTCTTTTTAATAGTAGCCATTCTAACTGGGATAAGATGGTATTTCACGGTTTTGATTTGTTTTCCCCTATGATTAATAATGTCAAGCATTTTTCATATATATGTTGGCCATTTGTATGTCTTCCATTGAGATGTGTCTTTTTAGCTCTTTTGCCCAATTTAAAATTGGGTTTTGTGGTTGTTGTTGTTGTTATTGTTTTTTGCTATTGAGTTCCCTATATATTCTAGATATTTTCAGATGCATAGATTGCAAATATTTTCTCTAGTTCTACAGGTCATCTCTTCACTCTATTTATTGTTTCCTTTGCAGTTCAGAGGATTTTTAATTTAATATAATTCCATTTGTCTATTTTTGCTTTTGTTGCCTGTGCTTTTGAGGAGTTTTACACACACACACACACACACACACACACACACACACACACACACATATACAAAACCTTGCTAAGTCCAATTTGGTGAAGTATTACCTCTATATTCTCTTTTAGTAGTCTCATTGTTTCAGGTCTTACATTTAAGCCTTTAATTTATTTACAGTTGGCTGTCATGTATAGTGAGAGATGTGGGTCTGGTTTGATTCTTCTGCACATGGACATCCAGTTTTCTCAGTAACATTTATTGAAGAGACTTTCTTTTCTCCAATGTGTATTCTTGGCACCTTTGTGGAAAACAAGCTGCCCATAAATCCATGAATTTATTTCTCTGTTCTCTATTCTGTTCCATTGGGCTATGTGTCTGTCTTTACGCCAATATCATGCAGTTTTGGTTACTATAGCTTTACAGTTTATTTTGAAATTAGGGAATGTGATGTCTCCAGCTTTACTCATTATTCTCAAGACTGCTTTGGCTATTTGGAATTTTTTGCATTTCCATACAAATTTTAAGATTTTTTTTTTATTTTGGGGAATAATTCCACTGGCATTTTGATAGATATTGCATTGAATCTGTAGTTCATATTTGTTAATATAGACATTTTGACAATACCAATTCTGTAAGAAACTACTATGAACTACATGCCAACAAATTGGAAAACCCAGAAGAAATAAATACCTGGACACATACAACTTATTAGGATTGAATTATGAAGAAATATAAAACCTCAACAAACCAATAATGAGTGCATAGAGAAGCAGTAATAAAAAGCTTCCATCAAGGAAAAGTCCAGGACCTGATGGCTTCACTGCTGACTTCTACCATACATTTAAGAAGAATTAATATCAATTCTAACCAAACTGTTCCATAAAACGTAATAAAAGTGAATACTGCCCAACTCATTCTACAAGCTAGCATTACACTGATACCAAAACAAGAAAAACATACAAGAAAGAAAGAAAACCACAGGCCAGTATATGTGGTGAACATAGATGTAAACATTCTCGATAAAATAACCACAATTCAAATTCACTGTTCTCCTTCTGACAGGGAGAAAGGTGACAATAATACTAATTATTCCCAATTATTATTATTACTAAATATTAAGAGTCAAATATTTATTTTTATAATTCATAAAATTAAAATAAAAAGTAAATTTAAACTCTAGATGTATATATCACTAAGTGGTAAACACAGTGTCCCAAATGAAGGCCATCTACCTATGGTGAATAAGGAATGACACAGCGAGAGATGGCATGCGCCTCGTTTTATTCCCTGTTGCACTGGCTTGGAAGGAAACAGGAATGGATGCTCCATGAAAGTCAATGCTGGAATCATATTAAAACAGGAAGACTGTACAAATCAAAGCTCTTCCATCCCCATTGCCTGCAATACCTTATATGAACCCAATAAGGCAGTATGAAGTTTAAAAATGAGTGAGCAATGAAAAAAATTCATCGGCTATAAAACCTTCACTGCCCCACACCGCCACTAAAAGTTGGTAGAAAATCAGAATACAGGGTACAAAATAGAACCTGTAGCCTCCAATCCTCAACTTGATGCTATTAAGAAGAATCTAGGCCGGGCGCAGTGGCTCGCGCCTGTAATCTCAGCACTTTGGAAGGCTGTGACGGGTGGATCACCTGATGTCAGGAGTTCAAAACCAACATGGCCAACATGGCGAAATCCCATCTCTACTGAAAATACAAAAATTACCTGGGCGTGGTGGCAGGCACCTGTAATCCCAGCTACTCGGGAGGCTGAGGCAGGAAAATCACTTGAACCAAGGAGGCGGGGGTTGCAGTGAGCCGAGATTGCACCACTGCACTCCAGCCTAGGCAACAGAGTGGGACTCTGTCTCATTTAAAAAGAGAGAGAGAGAGAGAGAGAGAGAGAGAGAGAGAGAGAGAGGCAGAAGAATCTAAACATAGAGCTCATTTAAAACTAATATGCTCACAAAAATGCTTGGTCAAATGCAAGGTCCAGATGATGCTGCCAATTAACAAAAAGTCTAGAAAGATAGGACAGGGCAACAATACAAAAATAATAATGGAAAGAAATGAAGATGGAAATTATGAAGCAAAACAGAAAGAAATGGAAAAAAAGAAAGAATCGGTTTTGGAAAGATAAATTATTCCAAAAAGTGGAAGAATTTTTTTTCAACAATAACTTTGGACTTTTCTATGAATTAAGGACAAGACAAAATACATGGAATTAAATTAAAAATAGAATGTTAAGGTAAGAATAGGGTAGTAAATGATATTATAATACTAAGAAAGCAAGCTATCCGGGTAAATTATTTCATGGCAAATTAACTTAGAAATAGAACAGACAGCATACAGTAGAAGGTAACATAAGTGACACAGATAACAAGCATTAAAAATGAGACATGATGTGGCACAAAAAAGACTAAAGAATAAAATAATTTTGAAAAAGTTGAATAAAACAGTATGTAGCACAAACCTAACTTCACAATTTTCAGTCAATACAAAACAAAAGCATTAAAAAAGGAATGAAAATAAGGAAAACCCACTTAAAGAGAGAATAGGTAAAATATTCTTGTAATTTAGGAAGAAATTATTCTTCAGATAATAACACCTTTTGCATACTGAGAAATTTTAATATAGTATCATCAAAATCTGAGGAGAACAAAAACATTTTTAAAACAAAGGGAATCATGACAAGCTAAGAAGAACTAAACAAAACAAAAACAGCACCTAGTTTTCCACCATAATGGTAAAATAATAAAAAAAAAACTAAAACAAAATATAGAGAAACTAATCTTATTAATTATTAATGGTAAGGAGGATACTTAGCTTACAGGATAGAAAAAAATTGAAAAATGACAGGGAGCGCATTGTGTTACAAGCTTAGACTGTACTCAGAGAAGTAACAAAAGTAAAAACAGTCAATTCATTGAGGCTATAGGGTAAAGCCTCCACTCTAAATACAAAATAGGATTTTGTTCTTTACTGAGTAAGCAGTGAAGAATCATTAAAAGTATTAAATGGAGGTTCATGATCCATACCAGATAACAAAGTATTTTAGAATTAAATTATTTCTGGTCATAGTTAACAGGGACAAATCGAAGCCATTTGTTTATTTATACTTTCTCATGAAGCACAACCAAAATGCCAAAATCAAGCAAAACATATCTCTACAAAATCAAAAAGAATGAGAGAAGAGGCAATAATGAGCTAAAGAGATCAATTCATTTTTTAATTAAAATTTTATTTGGTGATAACTGTAAATTTATGTGCAGTTGTAAGAAATACCACAGAGAGATTCTTTATACAGCATGTCCTTTACCCAGTTTTCCCAGATATTAACATCTTGCAAGACTATGATATAATATCACAACCAAGATATTGACATAGATAGTCAGGGTACAGCACAAGTCCATCACCAGAAGTATCTCTCACCTCTCCCTCTTAGTCACAACCACTACTCTCCCTCTATCCCCCACTTGTTAACACCTGACAGCTAATATTCTGTTCTTCATTCCTTTTTTTTTTTAACTATATTTTGTCATTTCACAAATGTTATTTATATGGAATCATACAGAATGTAACATTGTGGGATTAACTTTTCTTTCACTAAGCACAATTTTCTAGAGATTCACCTAGGTTTTTGTGCTTATCAAAAGTTTGTCCATTTTTATTGACGAGTATTTTCTGTGGTATGACTATTCCACTGTTGGTTTAAACATTCACCTATAGTAGGATATGCAGTTGTTTGCAGTTATTGGCTACTATAAATAAAACAGCTGTAAGCATTTGTGTACTCTTATGAGTGTGAAACTGAACCTAATTAAATAAATTTACCTGGGACAAAAGCTGAGAATGCAATTACTTGGCGTGTGATAGTTGCATATTTAATTTTTTTTTAAGAAACTGCCAAAACTATTCTCCAGAATGCCATGATGACTGTATGGTAGTTGCAGTTTCTTTATATTTTCACCAACCTTTGATGTTGTCACTATTTTTTAATTTTGTAGTTCTGATAGGTGTGTAGTAATATCCTATGGTGGTTTTACTCTGCATTCCATAATAGCTAATGATATCAAATATCTTTTCATAATACATATTATATATATATTATATTATATATATAAATTTACATATATTTAGCTTTCTGTTAAGTTTGTCTCTAGGTGAATATGCTCTGTCAGTAATTTTGTCCCATATTCAGCGGTTGTGATTGTGTGTTAGGCTTTTTTGATGGCCTTTTCAACGAAAGTTTTCAAATGTATATAATATAAGACATTAATCTGCAATATTCCTTATATTCGCTATGTTAATAACTTAGTGTCCATAATGTCACGTAAATTCTTCTCTTTTCATTCCTTGATATTGGTTATATGTATCATGCTTGACGTTTCTTTTTTGTCAATCCTTCAGTGGTTTGGCCAACATATATTGTCCTCTTTTCAAAGAATCGCTTTTTTATTTCATTATTTCTACTCTTTTCCCTTTTCAATTTATTGAATTATGACCTTTAATCTTTTTATTTCTTGCTGTCTTAGTGGTGCGTGTCTCCATCTTGCCTTCTTTCTAGATTTTTCAGGTGGGACTTGATTACTCGACATTTTTCTCTCTCTTTCCTAATATATGCTGCCGAGTGAATGCATCTACATTCCCTCCGTAAACCGCTTTAACTCCCTGTCCACAAATTTTTATAAGTTCTAACGTTAATTACTTATGACTTCATTTCCCCTTAACGACTTTGACTCATGGATTATTTATAATCGTGGCGTGCTTTTTTCCCAATGTTGGGAGATTGTTCTTGTTTAACCCATTCTGTTATTCCTGTTTCCACTTAGTAGTGGGTAGAAGAACAAATTGACAAAAAAAGTGCGGCGACAAAAAACATCTAAATTATGGCATATATTCCTGTCTTCTTGAGAAACTGATTACACAATTGAATTATTTCTCTAACTCACTGTGCGAATGCTGGCACCAGTTGCAATGTAAATTACTAATGATGTAAATTTATAACTTCATGATGTAACTTAAAAACGTAAAATACGGCGTCAGGTCCTAAATCCCAGCACTTTGGAGGCAGATTGGAGGGATTGTTTGAGGTCTTAGAGTTTTAAGATCAGGCCCTGGCAACCATAGAAGGACCCCTCGTCTCTACTGGAAAAAAGAAAAAAGAGTTTGAAAAGGAAAAGTCACAATCTTTAGAGAAAATTGCATAAATAATAAAGTAAATAAAAGCAAGACAAATCAAAGTGAGACAGTTATAGAAGAACAAAAAAAAATCTAAGAATCAACAGATTCAAAACTCCTGAAAGTTAATTCAAAAAATTAATAAACAAAGAGAGCGAACTTCAGAAATGAATAATATAAGCATTTTTCCAAAACTCGGAAAATACCCGAGTTCTAATACCTGAGAGATCAACAGCAAACACACATATCCAGAGTCTTCTTTAAACAACTAGGCGGAAGAAACGAAATCTAAAGTCTTTCATCAAAAAATTAAAAGATAAGAAACCAAAGCTTGGAACATATAAATACAATCCCGACAAGGAGAGCGTGGTACTGATCCTCCGGCGTTAAATGGCAGTATGCCCAACCTCATAATAAATCGAATCATGCCATTGGGATTTCTGAAAAAAGAACAAAACAAGTTGGCTGACCTTTAAGATCTTGTACTCAGATAAATTCATCAATCAAGTAAACATGTTTTCATCATGTAATAACTGGGGGCAAACAGAAAGTTTTCCTTCTGAATTACGAGGTTATTTATGCCTACAGGTATTCAGCAAACAAGAACTCTTAGGTGGGAGATGTATAGTGAATTCCAAGTATAATGTATGGAGAAGAATATCATGCTGCACTGGGGGAGACTGACATGTATTCTACAAGCAACCAACTGAGTTTGCATGCAGACAGAATGAAGAACATCCAAGGAGTGAACATTTTTCAAGTAACAATCTTTTGGAATAATTCTGCATTACACTGATACATTTCACCATTTAAAAAAGAAATATTGCGTAAGATTGTATTAGAGAATTGCACGGAAACAATTTTCTGAGGGTGGCTACACTAGAAAGATGGGACTAATATTCAAAATTAGCTTATTCCTATAAACAGTATCAATGTAATATTAATTTTAAAATTTTAGTATTAGATTTTATGCATGTGATTATATTTAATTATCTTCTTTTCTCAAAACCAGTTTCTTACATGCCCAGAAGACTCATGAAAAACATTTTAAATGGAAAAGTTTGAGCTGAGGTATTCAACTTTTACAACAAAGAGACTTTAGTTAGTAATTAAGCAATAATAATCAAGGCAGAGTAATGCTTGTCTCAGAAAGTTCACTGTTGTGGGCCATTAATTCTAGCATAGCAATTAATTTTCAAGGAAATTCTCTATGTTTAAGAGGCCATTTCTATAGTTAGAAATTATCAGAAATCATACCAAACTGTTTATTGTCAAAAGTAATCATGCCATTATTAATCCTGTGGTAGTTAACTTTATGTGCCAACTTGACTGGGCTATGGGGTGCCCAGATATTTGGTCAAGCATTATTCTGGGTGTGTTTTATAAAGGTGTTTTGGTGGACAAATACTTAAAACAAATAATTCTCTTTCTCTCCCTCTTCTCCCCCCCCCCCAACCTCTCTACACAAACATACACACACACACAAACCTACATATCTCCTAAAAGTTCTGTTTTTCTGGAAAATCCTAATTAACGAAAGTCCCTCTCTTTGTATATGTATAAAGGAAAATACTGAAATAAAGTACTCTCAAAAAATTATCTGACAATTTCTTAAGTTCATGAATTTCACTCAAGTTTTCTTATAGCTTAAAATCCTTTTAAAATAAAGATGAAACGAATATTTATTCAGAGTGAAGTATGTGACAGGTGCTTTACGTATATTATTACAGTTATTACTCAAGACACATGATAAGATATTAAATAAAGCACATCTTAAATATGTGGATAAATGAGGCTTAAAGTGTTCTATCAGTTTTCTCATATATATACATCAAGTGATAACTAAGGGCTCTGACTCCAGGTTTCCTGGCTTCAAGACCCACGACTTTTCCATGGTGCTATTGCAGTCTTTCTGGAGATTGTTTTAGATTAGCATATGACAAGGCATTCTTGTCAGAAGCTATAAAAAGATGCTTTTTGTAATGGCTAAACAAACACCATACTAACATACATGAAGAATTTAAAGAATCAAACATATTTATAGTTAAATTAAATAGTAATTAATATGGCAAGAGTATGCATAGATATCTTTTTAGAGGAAATTATTACCATCTGAAATTTTATATATTACAAATATATCAAACTTACAATGCAAATAACTATATTAATATGCTTCTTGAGAAGTAATTTCTAGCCATGGCTATAAAATATGAAAAAAATATATTATTCTTTGCGGGGAAAGGAATTATGGATTAATTTTGTGTGCTTGAACATTTTAATGTATTTCTTGTTTTTGTAATGGGTATATGTTATTACAATTATACAAAAGGTAACTAGAAAATGGTTTAAAATTAGGTATGTGTAAGACTCACCTTAAACAAATGTTTGCATCAGAAGTCTAAGGAGAAACCATAATATTTGTCAATAGATCAATGTATTGCATGGCTCCTCCTTAGGAAACATACTAATTAATCCAATATTAATTAATTTGCAAAGAGACAGAAATAAAAGGTTAGAAATTACCACTACAGGTCAGGGATATAGTAATATTCCTGAGGGATATGGAGACATTTAGATATGATTATGCTTGGAGTGATACTGTGGATAAGTATGGGTATTGAGCTAAGAGTATTAACAAATAAGTAATCTATACATCTTTAACTTTTAAAAATATTAAAAACTGCCTGTCTTATTTGTTTTATTTTCTTCACTTTGTCAAGCTCCCTTTCCTTTTGAAACCATACATGAAAAGCAGTGTGTTTTTTGTAGCTGCAAACTGAATTTGCTGGAGGCATATTGGCAGAGACAGAAACCAAGGGGGAAAGGAGCGCTTTTCACGGAAACTAAGTGCTTGTTAATTGATTCTCATTTTATTGCTCAGTCACGCATATGACTCATGAGGGATATTGTCTGAGAAATGAGAAATGCCTTAATACAAAAATTTATTCCATCTAATGTTTGTTTTATTTGTATATTATTTCTGTTTTATCTTACATTTTATTTTTTAAGATATTGCGGTTTAGATGCTAAAATCTGTAAATTATAGTTAATATATAATAAAATTAGATTATTGGAAAAGAAATGGACTTTAAAATAGATTCATCTTACATAGAAAATATGGATGATAGCATTCATCTGCTAGCCTCAATTAAAGGAGCATCCCTTTTCCTTGCTACTGTACCTCAAAATGTTAATCCTCAAGCCACCTTTATGATTATCTACATTCAATAGCTTATAATTTTCTCACTTTTTCAAAATGTGATGCCTTCTTATCTATATCTCTACCTTAGACACAATATGACTCTTACCGTGATGGTAGACTCTCCATCCAGCAACATGAAAATTTATGAGCTGATCCAGCATTCAAGTACAGACTTAAACATAATTAGTAATTACTAACTGTACTTCTATTGCTTAATTCTATCTCATATTATTACATTTTATTCTCGCAATAACTCTGCAAACATTGTTAATCCCATTTTATAGATAAGGTATTTGAGTATCAAAGATTAAAGTGGCTTACGCTTAGGTTAATGGATATGCTTTTTAGGTTAAAAACATAATACTTATCCATGAATTAAATCACAGGCCCCAGCAATGATGACCTGAGTGTAAAATTACCATTTAAAAGTAATACACACAAGCTAATTTATAATATATGAAAATGTGTAAGAATCGTAGATGTGTTGCATTCTAGCTTTAGTATTTATTAGATGTTAACTTCATTCCTTTCTGTTATTTTTTCTTTCCATCTTTCTTTCTTTCTTTCTCTCTTTCTTTCTTTCCATCTTTCTTTCTGTTTCTTTCTTTCTTTCTTCTTTCATTCCTTTCTTTCTTCCTCTTTCTTTCTTTTCTTCTTTCTTTCTTCCTTTCTTTTTCTTCTTTCTTCCTTTGTCTCCTTTTTTTATATCTTTATTTTTTTGCAAATATTCCTTCTATCTATGAGCCAATGTTTCCTCAATTTCATAATAATTCTACAAAATACTTCTGTTTTAGATGGAGCTGAACTGAATCCTCATCTGTGCCCCACTGTGGCAGCCTGAATACTCTGAATCTTACCTTCGTCTAAAGAGAGTAATAGTTCAGGGACAACCATAAGTTAGCATCTTCCTCAGGACTTTCATGAATATTAGTGGGAAAGCCACTCTACTTTTGCTGAGAGTTTAAGCCCTAGAAAAAAAATATAAGCAGGGATCTACTGATGGCAATCACTCCCACCACTTATCAAAAAAATACTCCCGGGAAATGAAACTAATTCTGCGAAAAGCAAACTGCATTGATGAAATTGACAGAGCCTTGATCCTGCTATGCCTGAAGAAAATCTTTCTCAGGATCTATCAATTACAAAGCTCAAGGAAGTTCTACTTTATTTAAGCTACATTGAGTTGATTTCTGTAAATTGCAATTTAAAATCTTCGGATTAATTGAACAACTAGTATCTGGAAATCTTATGTCTACAATAATAGTTCTAGAAATGAAAGTGGCTAAATTGAGAAGGGATAGTGCAGTGAGTCCTTTGTCCAGATTAAGAAGATGTTGTTGTACTTGAGGAAAAGCAGATGGTTGAACTGTCACCTGCTATTTTTGTGAAATCAGATCATGTGTCCATCAAAACTGAGGAGTTAAGGTTTGGTAAAATGTTTCAGAAGGTGGGTGTCTTTCTGTAATATCTTTTTATAGAATACTACCAAAAAGGGACAGAGTTACAGTCTAAGGTAATCTGTTAGGAAGCAAAAAGGTAAACACACTGTGAGTTACTATGAATATTCCTTCAATTTGCAGTTAACGTTGAGTAAGTGATAAAATCTTGCAGACTGTTGATTGCAAAACAACTAAACAAAAACAACAAACTGTTTCCAAGCTAAAGTAAGTTAAAAAAATGAAATTTAGGACACAGAAGACAATACAAGAAAGAAACCCGGGGGTTTCTAGAAGCCGTCTTGCTAGTTACATCTTGCTATTTAAAGTTAACCATTATCGGCCGGGCGCGGTGGCTCAAGCCTGTAATCCCAGCACTTTGGGAGGCCGAGACGGGCGGATCACAAGGTCAGGAGATCGAGACCATCCTGGCTAACACGGTGAAACCCCGTCTCTACTAAAAAAATACAAAAAATTAGCCGGGCGAGATGGCGGAC
>NW_016819104.1:178949-208087 GCF_001698545.2 Rhinopithecus bieti
GGCCGGGCGCGGTGGCTCAAGCCTGTAATCCCAGCACTTTGGGAGGCCGAGACGGGCGGATCACAAGGTCAGGAGATCGAGACCATCCTGGCTAACACGGTGAAACCCCGTCTCTACTAAAAAAATACAAAAAATTAGCCGGGCGAGATGGCGGACGCCTGTAGTCCCAGCTACTCGGGAGGCTGAGGCGAGAGAATGGCGTAAACCCGGGAGGCGGAGCTTGCAGTGAGCTGAGATCCGGCCACTGCACTCCAGCCTGGGCGACAGAGCGAGACTCCGTCTCAAAAAAAAAATTAAAAAAAAGTTAACCATTATCCCAGTGTAAAGGAAACTCTATTTGAAGTAGCCCTGGTTTAAGGAGCACATGGGTCCTGCTATATTCGGCAATATATACCCAAGCCTGTTGTTTCAAAAGTAGATACCAAGATGGTCCAGTTAAGTTTTAAATTCTGGGAATCCTGGGCTGAGCACTGTAGCCCATTGCAAAGCAACATAAATCGAAATAGAAAAATCTATTTTCAAATACCGTTGTCTTATATTTGAGGCAGTACTTTTTTATTTAATTATTGGCCCATGTATTAGTCAGAGTTCTGCAGAGAAGCAGACCAACTGGTGTGTGTGTATATATATATATCTTGATAGATAGGTAGATAGATAGATTTATTATGGGAGTTCGTTCACACAGTTATAGAGGTCAGAAGGTCCTATAGTATGTTTTCTATGAACCATAAAACCAGTGATGTACTTCAGGCTGATTTCAAAGTCTTGAGCAACAAGAGAGCTGAGGGTCTTCATCATGAGAACAGGGTGGAGTAAGTGGGGTTTGTATTGGTATTCAACTCGCACCACCAGAAACCCCTGGTCCTCAGGTCTCAGAAGGTGACCCCTAGACCAGGGCAGGGCTTCATGCACAAGCTCAAGGTTATGGCTGCTGCTTCCTGCTGACATCCTTGAAAAAGGACCCAGTAGAGGGAGATGTTGCAGCTCAAGCTTCAGTAAACTTCTACCTAGGGAATCCTCCCTAAATAATTCCATAAAGCCCATGTCACCCTAATAGCAAAACCAGGGAAGGACATAACAAAAAAAGAAAACTAGAGACCAATATCCCTGACGAACATAGATACAAAAATCCTCAACAAAATACTAGCGAACCAAATCCAACAACATATCCAACAGATAATCCACCATGACCAAGTGGGTTTCATACGAGGGATGCAGAGATGGTTTAACATATATGTAAGTCAATTAATTGATACATCACAGAAACAGAATTAAAACCAAAAGTCACTTGATCATCTCAATAGATGCAAAAAAAGCATTTGACAAAATCCAGCATCACATTATGATTATAACTCTCAGCAAAATCAGCACAGAAGGGCCATATCTTAAGGTAATGAAAGTCATCTATGACAAACTCACAGCCAACATTAAACTGAATGGGAAACAGTTAAAAGCATTCCTCATAAGAACTGGAACAAGACAAAGATGCCCCACTTTCACCACTTCTATTCAACATAGTACTAGAAGTCCTAGCCAGAGAAATCAGACAAGAGAAAGAAATAAAGGGCATCCAAATCAGGATAGAGGAAGTCAAACTGTTGCTGTTTGCTGATGATATGATTGTATACCTAGAAAACCCTAAAGAATCATCCCAAAAGTACCTAGAACCAGTAAATGAATTCGGGAAGAATTTTAGGATACAAAATTAATATACACAAATCAGTAGCTCTACTATACACCACCAACAACAAAGCTAAGAATCAGATCAAGCACTCAACCCCTTTTCACAATAGCTGCAAAATAAAATAAAATAAATTGAAATATACTTAACAAAGGATATGAAAGACCTCTACACAGAGAATTAGAAAACACTGCTGAAAGAAATCATAGACGGGGCTGGCCGTGGTGGCTCATGCCTGTGATCCCAGCACTTTGGGAGGCCGAGGCAGGTGGATCACGAGGTCAGGAGATCGAGACCATCCTGGCTAACACGGTGAAACCCCATCTCTACTAAAAATACAAAAAATTAGCCAGGCCTGGTGGCAGGCACCTGTAGGTCCCAGCTACTCAGGAGGCTAAGGCAGGAGAATGGCATGAACCCAGAAGGCAGGGCTTACAGTGAGCCGAGATTGCACCACTGCACTCCAGCCTGGGTGACAGAGTGAGACTCCGTCTAAAAAAAAACACACAAAACAACAACAACAACAACAAAAGAAATCATAGACAACACAAACAAATGGAAATACATTCCATACTCATGGATCAGTAGAATCAATATTGTGAAAATGACCACATGCAATTACCATTAAAATGCCACTACCATTCTTCACAGAAGCAGAAAAAATATCCTAAAATTCATATGGAACAAAAGAGTTCACATAGCCAAAGCAAGACTAAGCAAAAAGAACAAATCTGAAGGCATCACATTACCTGAATTTAAACTATACTGTAAGGACATAGTCACCAAAACAGCATGGTACTAGTATAAAAATAGGTACATAGACCAGTGGAACAGAATAGAGAACCCAGAAATAAATCCAAATACTTAGAGCCAACTGGTCTTCAACAAAGCAAACAAAGACATAAAGTGGGGAAAGGACACCTTTTTCAATAAAGGGTGCCAGAATAATTGGCAAGACACATGTAGGAGAATGAAATCAGATCCTCATCTCTCATCTTATACAAAAATCATCTCAAAATGAATCAAGGACTTAAATCAAAGACCTGAAACTATAAAACTCTAGAAGATAACAGTGGAAAAACCCTTCTAGACATTGGCTTAGGCAAGGATTTCATGACCAAAAACCCAAAAGTAAATGCAATAAAAATAAAGATAAATAGCTGGGACTTAATTAAACTGAAGAGCTTTTGCAAAGCAAATGGAATAGTCAACAGAGTAAACAGAGAACCCACAGAGTGGAAGAAAATCTTCACAATCTATACATTTGACAAAGGACTAATACCAAAAACCTACAACAAACTCAAACAAATTAGCAAGGAATAAACAAACAACCTCATCAAAAAGTGGGCTAAGGACATGAATAGACAATTCGCAAAAGAAGATATACAAATGGCCAACAAACACGAAAAAATGCTCAACATCACTAATGATCAGGGAAATGCAAACCAAAACACAGTGAAATGCCATCCTACTCCTGCAAGAATGGCCATAATTAAAACATAAAAACAAAATAGATGCTGGAGTGGATGGAGTGAACAGGGAGCATTTCTACACTGCAGGTGGGAATGTAAACTAGTACAACCACTATGGAAAACAGTGTGGCGATTCCATAAAGTACTAAAAGTATAACTAACATTCGATCCAGCAATTTCAATACTGGGTATCTACACACAGGAAAAGAACTCATTTTACAAAAAATGATACTTGCTCACATATATTTGTAGTAGCACAACTCGCAATTGCAAAAATGTGGAACCAACCCAAATGCCCATCAATCAAGGAGTGGATAAAGTGAATGTAGTATCATGGAATACTATTCAGCCATAAAAAGGATGAAATAATGGTATTCACAGCAACCTGGATGGAACTGGAGACTATTATTTTAGGTAAAGTAATTCAGGAATGGATACCAAGCATCACATGTTCTCACGCATATATGGGAGTTGACCTATAATGACGCAAAGGCATAACAGTGATCCATTGAATTTTGGGGACTCAGGGGAAAGGGTGGGGAATAGTGAGGGAAAAGAGACTACACATTGGGTACAGTGTACACTGCTCAAGTGATGGGTGCACCAAAATCTCAGAAATCACCACTAAGGAACTTCTTCATGTAACCAAACACCACCTGTTCCCCAAAATCTATTGAAACAATAATGAAAAAAAGATTTTAATTAAAAATAGAAATAAAAATAAAAGTTGAAAATAGGATGGTTTAATTTGTTTTGTTGCAATATTTAAAACATTTTAGCTACAGAAAAAATATGCCTTGGATTTTGACATATATACTCAAGACACAAGCACAGATGAAAAAATGTTGCATTTCTTAGACAAAGCAATTGCTTTTTACATGGTAAAATGACCCAAATCATCACAATCAAAATTTGAGCTTTTTTTTTTCCATAGCGAAAAGGAAAGATGTCTTTTCCTTTCAGTCTATATGCTAGAAGACCTGATCTAATATTTAAGGACTTAGGCATAGCCATGTCTAAAACTGGATCTACAATACTTCTTCTTTTAATTAACTCAATACACTCTTTTTTTCCATCAGTCATTTGACTTAAATGCTGATCATTTATACCAATAAATATATATCAAATTAACACTATTAAATATATGAAATATATTTAATACTAAATATATTTAAAATAGCCAAAAAAGCAGATTTCCTTGAGGCTCAGAATGAGGTCCACAAGGCTAAGATGGCATTCTAAATTAAATGTATATAAAGAATGGTTTTTTAAAAACATCATACTTTGTTCCACTTTACTGATATGAAGAGTATAGTAAGAAAATACTTGGCAGCTTACTCTCACTCATATTTACTACTTACTACTTACTACTACAACCTGAATCACAGAGTTCGCTCTTCTCTGCAAAATGAATCCAATTAAAATTTTTGTACATTTGCTAAATAGCAACTGCTTAGATATAAAATAAATATACTGCCACTGGGATTGGAGTAAAGAATAATCTACTTTAGTCTAGCAAAGTTCTGTTCACTTTCCTATATAGTGTGACCTCATACTAACATGCTTTGAGATAAAATGAATATGGAAATACGTGATGAGCTCCTGTCCTCTACAGAGGATTCACCCCAGTCATCTCATTAGCCTTTAATAATGTGAACTCACATTTTATGAAATTGATTTCTGAGTTCCTATACTGTTGTGGTAGGTATTACTAGGTTTTAATGCCCCTAATAATTACCTAAAATTAGGAAGATGAATTGAATTTAAAAAGTGTAATACTTGTTTTTATACTGTACAAAGTTTAAAGAGCACAGCTTCTGCTACATTCTTTTGGTGATCCAAAGTGACAGCCAAGGAGTATTGGCATGCCACAGGACTCTCACTGAAGCTGTCTTTCTGATCCCAACTTTGTAAGGTAAAGCTCTTTTAACACTAGAACAAAACCATAAGCTCCAAAGTAACACATTAGAAAGTGATCCCTTGTTCTGTTATTGTATCCACAGAGCTCATTTAACACCCATTACAGTTTGGAATCTACTATGTGCACGATGATAGTGATAATGTTACCAACAAAGCTGGTTCCCCCAAAGATGGGGTCTTTCCCTGTTTAGTGTCATGAAGCCAGCACATGAAACTGAAAGTGAGTGTCAAACAGTGCCAGCTTTATTTGATTGCCATGGAATTGAAAATGGGAGAATGGCTTACAAATCAATTTCTCAACAAATGAAAAATGAGAGGATTGAAATAGAGTGCCTCTAAAGAAAAGGTTGAACATTGAAAGCAAGGGGAGGCATAATCATGGCTTTTCTGGAAATGGGCAGTGAAATTCCCAGAACCAGAGTGCTACCTTCCTTTTTGTCTGGCTCCTTCCAGTCATTATTATGCCAATTGTTAACTGTCCTGGTGCGGGTAGGAGTGTAATTTAACATGGGAATTAGATTATAATGAAGCCTGAGGTCCCTTTGAAGTCAACTGTTGGCTATCTTGGATCTAACTAGTCTCAGTTGGCCTGGTTACAAAGGAAACTTTTCATCACAGAAGCCCTGTTTCTTAAAGATAAGCAGAGTTAGGACAGGGTAGAAATTCAGGTATGTCACATAGGCATTACACCTAGTAACAACAAAAGAAAAGAAAATGAACTATCCCTATCCTTAACTATCTTACAACTTATGGGAAGACAAGCTATTAAACAGACAATTACAAGACAACATGTGGAATGCTACAATGAAGATAAGCAGTGAAACAGCTGCATTCTAATTAGATACACTACTGTACCGGTCAATTGGGTCTTTGGGGGAATTTTTTAAAAATCTGATTTGTGTAGTGCTTGTTAATTTCCACACTGTAAACATATCCACCATGGCTGATTTCAAACCACCAGTAATTTGACACCTGTTCACAAGGTTCTTGAATATTTTACTTTGTGAACCAGCGCAAATGTGCTCTGCCCCACTATTGAGGGAAATAACAGTCATAGTGGCCAAGTAAACTTTCCAGAAGAGTGGTATCTAACTGAGGTATGAATAAAGAATAGTAGATAGTGGAGCAAAGAGAGGTAGAGAAAGATTTGCAGGCAGATGCATCAGCACAGACAAATATTTAAAGGTGAGAGAAAACATATTTGGGGAAACTGCAAGGAATTCATTCTGACTTGCTAACAGTTTTATACATAAAGCAGATAAAAACGAAACTGAAGAAGTAAATATGTTTTAGGTGGAACATGCTCTTTCTAGCCACAGTAAGCCACTTGAACACTTTCCGCTTGAAAGGCAACGGAAGATCACCAGAAAATTTGGGGGCTATAGCATGGATACAATCAGACGTGTACTTTGGGAAGATCACTTTGGTTGTTTTATGAAATATCCTAAGAATATCCTTCTTAGGAGATTGGGGAAGGTATGTCTAAGAGCAGAGAATCCAGCTTTTAGAATATTACTAATTCAGGAAATATTGTCATCACCTGGTGCTAAAGCTATGGCAGTGGGGATGCACAGACCTTCAGTTTGGAGATCTAAGGACACATGAAGGGTGACAGTTTGGCAAGGAGGAGGGTGTGGTGAGGACATAGAAGTGTGAAGGATGACTTTGAAGTTTCTAAGTAAATTGAGAGGATGCTGTTGCTGCTTATTAAAAAATGGATATAGAGACCAGGCGCAGTGGCTCATGCCTGTAATCCCAGCACTTTAGGAGGCCAAAGTGGGTGGATCACTTAAGGTCAGGAGTTCGAGACCAGCCTGGCCAAAACAGTGAAGCCCCATCTCTACTAAAAATACAAAAAATTAGGTCAGGTGCAGTGGCTCACACCTGTAATTGTAGCACTTTAGGAGGCTGAGGCAGGTGGATCATCTGAGGTCAGGAGTTCAAGACCAGCCTGGCCAACATGGTGAAACCCTGTCTCTACTAAAATACAAAAATTAGCCGGGGATGATGGCAGGTGCCTGTAATCCCAGCTATTCAGGAGGCTGAGACAGGAGAATCGCTTGTACCTGGGAGGCAGAGTTTGCAGCGAGCGGAGATCGTCCCATTGCACTCCAGCCTGGGCAACAGAGTGAGTCATCTCAAACAAAACAAAACAAAACAAAACAAAACAAAAAACAAAAAGATGAAAAACAAAAACAAAGAAAAGAAAAGAAAAGAAAAAGGAATATAGAAATAGAATACTGTTTCCTTAGGAAAGGATATCTCAATTTTGCACAAGTTGTGTTAGAGGTGTCTATTGAACATACACATGAGGATGTTTATATGCAGGTGTGAAGGTCAAGATCTGACCAAAATAAAGCTATAGTTTGATTAATTTCTGAATAATCAGGATAAAATTGTCATTGAGATATATTTCCCAATCACAGGGTTCTGTGGCCTTATGAAATACACAAGCAAATAACCCAATGATTCATTTAAGCACAGTGTGAAAAGTATTTCATTCTGTGGAATACACAAGATGCTTTTGCAACGTGTAATTTAGACTTCATGGAGTGAAGTGTTTTATAAAGTTAAGTGGAAGTTAAATGGTAGAAAAGGAAGTAAAGAATATTCTTCATAGAGGGAATAAAATGCATAAAGATACAATGACATAAAGCAACATAAGTTTGAAACGAAGCCTGCAAGAAAAATAAGTGGAAGGGATGAAGTTAGAGATAATGGTAAGAACTTCATTATTAATGGATTTTTGTGCTAAGGTGAGGAACTTCCACCAACACTCTTGAAACAGTAATAGACATAGACACATTTAAGGTCATGGCCAGATAGGCATTTCAGAATGATAACTTGAGCAGCAATACAAGTTACTGGTGGGATTTGAGGAAATAGGAATAGAATAAGTTGGCCAACCTTTTTTAGGTTTCATCATAATTATGGAAAAATTTCCAGTGCATAAATTATAAATCCATCCTGCCCAATTAGAAATCCTAGAAGATCTACAGAGAGAGAGAGAGAGAGAAGAGAGCGCAAGCAAAGAGGGAAGTGCCACACAATTTTAAACAACCAGATCTCCTGAGAACTCACCCACAACCACAAGAACAGCTAGAGAGAAATCCACCCGCATGATCCACTCACCTCCTATTAGGTCCCTCCTCCAACATTGGGAATTAACTTAGATATGCCATTTGTCTGTGGACAGAGCCAAACCAAAAGTTTAAAAGTTAAAACACTTTTATTTAAGATTCAAAGGTGCATGTGCGGGTTTGTTAGATAAGTACTTGTGTCACGGGAGTTTGCGGTACAGATTATTTCATCACCCAGGTACTAAGCCTAGAAGGCAATAGTTTTGTTTTTTCTGAACCTCTCCCTTCTGCCAGTCTTCACCATCCAGTAGGCCCCAGTATCTGTGGTTCCCCATTTTGTGTCCATGTGTTTTCATCATTTAGCTTTGACTTATAAGTGAGAACATGTGGTATTTGTTTTTTTGTTCCTATGTAACTTTGCTAAGGATAATGACTTCTAGCTCCATTCGTATTCTTGCAAAGAATATGATCTTGTTCTTTTTTATGGCTTCACAGTATTCCATGGTGTATATGTACCATATTTTCTTTATCCAACCTGCCATTGGTGGACATATAGGTGCACTTCACATCTTTCATATTGTGAATGGTGCTTCAATAAACATACACATACATGTATCTTTATTGCAGAACAATTTGTATTTCTTTGGGTATATGCCCAGTAATGGGATTGCTGGGTCAAATGGTAGTTCTATTTTTAGGTCTCTGAGAAATTGCTAAACTGCTTTCCACAATGATTGAACTAATTTACACTCCCACCAAGCATTACCTTTCTCTACAACCCTGTCACCATCTGTTATTTTTTGAATGTTTAATAATAGCCTTTCTGACTGATGTGAGATGGTATCTCATTGTGGTTTTGATTTGCATTTCTCTAATGATTGGTGACGTTGAGCTTTTTTTAATATGCTTGTTGGCTGCATGTATGTCTTCTCTTGAGATGTGTCTGTTCATATCCTTTGCCTACTTTTTAATGGGGTTGCTTGTTTTTCTTTTTTCTTTTTTTCTTTTTTTTTTTTTTGTAAATTTGTTTAAGTTCCTTATAGATGTTGGATATTAGACCTTTGTCAGATGTATCATTTTCAAACATTTTCTCCCATTCTGTAGATTGTCTATTTACTCTGTTGGTGGTTTCTTTTGCTGTACACAAACTCTTTAGTTTAATTAGATCCAATTTGTCATTTTTTGCTTTTGTTGCAACTTCTTGTGCCATCTTCATCATTAAAATTTTGCCCATTCCTATGTCCAGAAGGGTTGCAAAGATCCATGGAAGAAGCATGGATCCCTGGGGTTGCTCACTCACTTACCACTTCTCTGGATGAAGGAGGCTCCCTGGCTCCATGTTATTCCTGGGTGGGATGTCATCCTGCCTTGCTTTTCTCTGTTCTCTGTGAGTTGAGTTGTTTTCTTGATGAATCCCAATGCATGTATCTGGATGTTTCAGTTGAAGGTGCTATATTTACTCACCCTGTCTATTTCTCTTCATGAAAGTGGTGCACACTAGCCAGCTGGCCATCTTGGTCAGCCTGAGAATTCTATTTCATACTGGTATGATTCAAGTTTTAGAAAAGCTTCAAGAGATTCCCCGGGAAGGCCTTCAGTGGCAGGTGTTCAATAATTAACTTTAATACTTGTGACTAACTTTATTGTTACTTTCTTAACTAATAAGGAAATTGATATTCAGATAGTAGTGGCTGACTACTCTAGTTACATCTGAAATGTGTTCTGTTATCAATAAATTTTACTTCCACAATTGCAAGTTAATGTATAATCTAGCAGGGAAGGGGACTCTACTATTTAGGTTGAAATTCAAAGGTAGTCCTTAAGGTATTCTTGTGTCTCAGTGATGTAATTTAAAAAAAAAAAAATGTCAGATCAAGTTGAGAGTAACAGAGGGAGATAAAAATACACATATGGCTTATAATAAAGACAAACAAAATAATTATTTCTTAGAGTCCCTATGTGTGAAGTTGTTTCACTATTAGCCCACCAAACCATTAGTTGAAAATAAACAGACTGTGTTTTGGCATGATATTTATTCCTACTCCAGATATCTTTTAGGTATTCCAACTGAGGTAGCATACTAATAATTCTTATTTCCAAGTAGCGTCGGTTCATCTTTTATCCTTTACCCCTCTTCTGTAATAATTTCCTATATTTTTGCTTACAGTATAAAATATGGTTTCGGTAACCCTCGTAAGGTATTGATAGTAGAGAATACCTTGTGTATCTCCTCTGAATAACCCTATTAATAGTAATAACACTTAATTTATAGAAATTACTTTGAGGCTGCATGCGGTGGCTCATGCCTGTAATCCCAGCACTTTAGGAGGCCAAGGCAGGTGGATCACAAGGTCAGGAGAATAAGACCATCCTAGCCAACATGGTGAAACACCATCTCTACTAAAATACAAAAAAATTAGCTGGGCATGGTGGTGCACACCTGTAGTCCCAGCTACTCTGGAGGCTGAGGCAGGGGAATCGCTTGAACCCAGGAGGCGGAGATTGCAGTGAGCTGAGATTGCGCCACTGCACCCCAGCCTGGCAACAGAGCAAGACTCCGCCTAAAAACAAAAAATTTACTTTGAAAAAATCTTTTGAAAAGCCAAATTTTACCTGAGAAAAATAATACATCAAAGAGTGGTTCCCCATGGAGATAGACCCATGGAGATAAGGTTCAAAGACCCTATGGAGATAAGGTCTTTGGGGATGGAAGCATTCCACCGTGGCTTCTGTCTTGTTCGGTGACATAAAACATAATATGAATATGACATTCATATTATATTGCTAAAGAAGATACCTATAAAAATAGAAATGATGCTATGTCTATATAAAGGGTTTACTTAAACATATATGAGCCGGAGAAGAAAATAAATTTTTTTATCCCTATTATTAGTAGATACCCTAGCTATTGAATCTCAACAATAGGTTACAAGGATTTAGCATCATGTAATGTGCAGTGTTTAAAGAATAAAACAAGCCAAGCCACCTTAGCTCAGTCTTCTCGTTTTACAAATTGGAATTAAAATACCCAAAGAGATAACTTGACATCTCTATAATTATTTATATAGTTACTCTCAAAGTCTAGAAAAGTATTCAGATCCCTTCTAACTTCAAATCATTGTTTACAAGTGAATACTCACACACATTAAAATGTGTGATTTTTGTCATGAGACTTAAATGTTATCCTAGAGAAAACAATGTTCACAGAATATGTGTAATCAAAGAAAGTGTTAATATATAAGCTTACAGAAGGTCTTTGATTACAGTGACCAGAATTTAGTCCTCAGCTATGGTGACCAATGGGAATCAAGTTCTTGCTTTGCTGTTTATGAGGGTGGAGGGCATTCAGTATTGGTCTTAAAACTCAGAAATTGAATTTTCTCATTTGTAAAATAGAAAAAATAATTGCTTACTTTTATTTGTTGTATAAAAGAAACAAAATACATTTTGAGACTGTACTTTAATGTAATATCAGTATTTTACATGTGATGTTGCTTTTAACCTTCTCCTTTTACTTGTGTAATTGTTAGAATGATCAATAAATCAAATATTTGAAAATGATTAGCTTTAGGTGCTCTGCCTTTCTAAGATGTATAGACCCCTCAAAAACATGGAGACAGATTTTTTACTTAGGTCAGAAGGAGATAGAAACAAAGCACCCCTTTGTGAAAAATGTGATGTGGCATATGGTGAGTAGAGCACCCCATGGAGATAAGGTCTTTGGGGATGGAAGCATTTCACCGTGGCTTCTGTCTTGTTCAGTGGTATAAAACGAAGCTGTTCAGCTGAAATACCAACTTGAGATTTTTAATTAAAAACCTAGACTGTTGCCTGAGATATTGTTACAAAAGTAAGGGAAGTTAAAAATAAATCCCTGTTGGGTGAACATAACAAAACCAAACAAACGACAAATCCAAGCTCCTCAAGGAAGAATTTAGATTTGACCTGCAAATCTCACTAGGACTGCCTTGTACATATTCATCCCACACATTTGAGTGAGTCTGTAAAGCTCTGGCAAGGGGGCCGAGTCAGTTTTCATTTCTCTCTCTAGCTCTTTGGCAGCACATTTCCAGAAAAAAAGAAAATGTCCAAACCTGTCCAATCATCCAGTTTATTTCCGTGTTTCTCTGTGTGTGTTTCTTTGTGGAGGTACACAATACTTTCCCCTAATATATTATTACCATAAAAATCCTGATTATTTCTTCAATCCCTCTCTGCTAGGTTTGATATTTTACATCAATTGCTCATTATCTTAATGAACAGCTTGGATTGTTATTTCATATATATCCAGGCTGTTACGTATTTTCCTACATATCCAGATTTAACTTTACTGTGAGATGTTGAAAGGTAAGTGAGAATTAACATGTGTTAGTGTATACTCTCAGCTATTTTGCTAGAATCTTTCATAAGCATTCGTTTAGGTAATCCTCTCAGCAGCTCAATGAGAGAATTATTATCCTTCTTATTTTGTGGGTGAGAAACCTGAATGAGTCTCAGCTCATTGTACTTTATGTATCCTAAGCTTATAGAGTAAATGTATGACAGATTTGAGGTGATGACTCAGGTGTATCCAGCTTCAAAGGCTGTGTTCTTCTCGCATTTATCATACTATAATAAAGACCCTTATCTGGACAGTGTTCAAGGGTCTGCTTTCAGCCACAGAGTCTAAAATATGGAAAAAGTCATATCCAAGAAGAAATCAGGGAGGGCTTTCTTTATCCACAATATCCTTTCATCTCCATATATTTGTTCATTTTATATGACTACTGTATGAAATTACTATAAACTTAATGATTTAAAACAACAACATTTTATTATCTTACAGTCCTGAAAGCCAGAAGTCTGAAATAGGTCTCCCTGGGTTAGAATTAACATGTTAGCAGGGTTGCACAATCTGATTTCCCTGCCTTTTCCAGCTTCTAAAGGCTGTGCACATTCCTGGACTAGTAGCCCTCTTCCTCCACCATCAAAGCCAGCAATAGCAAATTAAGTCTTCTTCACATTGCATCAGCCAGCAATAGTATATTAAGTTTTCTTCACATCGCAACAGTCTAGCTTCCTTTTCTATAGTCAAACCTCTCTTGCCTCCCTCTTCTGCCTCCTTATGCCACATTTTAGGACCTGTGAATATATTAGAGCCACCCAGATAATTCAAAATTATGTTCTGATTTCAAAATCCTCCAGTTAATCACCTTTGCAAAGTCCTTTTGCCATGAAAGGTAACACATTCATAGTTTCCGAGAATTAGGATGAACACCTTTTGAGGAGAGGCCATTATTCTATCTATCACAAGATCTTTCTAAACCATCAATTTTTCCAAAATATCCCCACACTCTGAAACTATCATTAACTGGAGAACACGGTCCAGACAGTACAAATAGGCATGACTCTTCTTATGCCTACCCTTTTCATTCTATTTACCACAGTGTTTCCACCTCACCCAAAATGTCTATATTTAACATATTAATATCTTTATATGGTCTTTCACATATCTATGACTTGAGATGCTAGTTTCACTGCCTTGATGGCTTTTTGTTTCTTCTCTTTGTGGACAATGCCTACTTATCATTCAATTGAGTTCAGGTGTTTTCTCCTCTGCAAAGTATCTCTAGACTCACCCAGATAGAGTCAGTTCTTTCCTCTGTAGACCCACAACACTTAGGGCAAACTTTTGTTTAAGTCCTTCCCATACTGTGTGATGTTTATCATTTAAGTAGCTCTCTTTCCTACATTTACTGTAAACTCTTGGAAATCACATGTAGTCTTATTCATCTTTTTATTTCCAGTGCCAAGCACAAAAGCTAACTCTTAAAATTTGCTTTAGAGGAACAGGAAAATGAGCTAGTTATAAACGTTATTGGAATAAATTCCTTCAGACAGCAGGTTGATACAACCCACATGACATACTTCTTGATCTTACATAAGTCTTTTGTTGAAGCCAATGCTCTGTCCCATTTCATGCTTCCCTTGCCTGAGCTGTTTTATATTTTCCTTGATCCTAGGCTTGTTAGGGCCATGGCTAATACATGGCATGTATAAAATGCTCAGATACTTGGAATAGTTAAGATATTAATTTTTTTTGTCATTATTCATCTGTTTTACCATATTGAGGGCATTTCTCTGAGGACCAAATATGTTTAACAACTTTACATTTGTTTATTGACATTTTTATATGCTTTTTTGGGAAGTGTATGCTTAAATCTTTTGCCCATTTTTAAATTGGATCTGTAATTTATTTACTTATTTATTTTTATTGCTAGGAATTCTTTCCATTATCTGAACACAAGTCTTTGCCCAGATACGTGTATTTTGGATGTTGCTTCCAAGTTTATACCTTGCCCATTCAAAATATGTATACAGATACACACACACATAAAGGAATACACATAAAATTACATAAATTAAAATTATAGGCAAAGTAATTATGTGATTCAATAATGTTTTACTTTATGTAAAAGGAGAAATAGGATAGGTGAGGGCATGAAATATTTTAAAAGGATTTCGGTTTCACTCTAGACGCAACTAAAACTGTTGAAATGGGCAAATGGTGGTCATGATTGGATTTATGTTATTACATAATCATTCTGGTTACTCCTTAGTAACTGTTTATAGCGGAGAAAGGGGAAAACAGAAACTGGTGTGGAGGCATTGCAGTTTTCTAGGCAAAGTATAATGATTACTTGCACTAGGTTAGTGGAGTTGGATGTGGTAGCAAGAAGGACCTATCTTGCAGAAAGAAGTGACATGACTTTGTATTACCTTGATACATATTATCCTTGATAGGATGGATTGAATCATTTCCCAAATCAGTTGCTACATTCACTTTGCTGAATTTTCACTTGTGGTAAACTACGGCCATGGGGACCCTGTGCATGTGGCACCTTATATTCAGTGGCAGATCAACAATCTTACTCAGTTGAAGCTTTTCTCTTCCGATATGCCTGACCTTTTCAGGCCAGGCATATAGCCAGAAGAACTAGTAGGCTTTTCAGAAGATCTGAGTACTTCTCTTCCCAGTGTGTTCTGAAGCCAAGAGTAGCTCAGGAAGCACATGGTGGGCTCATTCAAACATGTTTGTTCTCTGAAATCTTTTAATCCCCTTCTCTGTATTGGGTAAGGATGATCTGATCAAACAACAACACGTGGAACAATCAAGCATGGTGTTCATGTTTGCATTAGCAAACTTTTTAAAGGGTTACAAACACAGATAGTTGTTCGGTGTAAGACATTAAATGCAGTCATTATCTATGTTCCATCCTCCTGGTTAACATACTTCAAAATATCTAAGCACTGATTCTAACTTCCCACCCACTCTGCTACCAGTTTTATGATATTCCTTGGTAAATTGCAAATGTAAACACTTTGATCATTATTCTGATACTGCTCATTATATTTCCAGATAAAGCGATTTTGAAAATAATCTCTTAGCAAATGACAATGAGGAGTGAGGCATCAGTTGATTTGGTAGTTCCTTCAATAAGAGTGCCCCAAGTTAAAGTACTTTTTTTTTTTTTTTTTTTTGAGCCGGAGTCTCTGTCACCCAGTCTGGAGTACAGTGGCGTGATCTCAGCTCACTGCAATCTCTGCCTCCTGGGTCCAAAGGAGTCTCCTGCGTCAGCCTCCTGAGTAGCTAGGATTACAGACACATGCCACTACAGCTGGCTAATGTTTTGTATTTTTAGTAGAGACGGGGTTTTGCCATGTTGGCCAGGCTGGTCTCGAACTCCTGACCTCAGGTGATCTACCCGCCTTGGCCTCCCAAAGTGCTGGGATTACAGGCCTGAGCAACTGTGCCCAGCCTGTTAAAGTACTTAAGATATATATGTGGGGAGGTAGACAGCAGGACTTCTGATACAGTCTTTGAGTGCATCTCAGAAATTCTTCATCTAATCTTCAAAAGTCTAATTCTATTTGACCAATAATACAATATATGTTTTCTAACTATGGATAGTTCATTTATTAAGTCAAATAAATCAAATAAACTAAATGAATACATTTCTGTATTTAGTTTTCAAGGATCATAGCCTAACTGCTAGAAAACGCAACAGAACATTGGTTCAGCATTCATTTTATACAATGCAATCAGGATTGGATCAACCATCCAATCCCACAAGAATGGCATTTCTCTCTCCAAGGGGATCAACTCTCTTAGAGTTTTATCCCTTGGTAATAACTGTAATGAACTCTTTCTAGGTTGCTAGCTTTCTTCCAGTTACATGGAAGATAGTCTTGTGACCTTTCATATAATCATCACCAATTCTAAATCGCCCACATTTCAATGAAGGTCTGTTTCTACAACATACTCTTCCATACATATTTAAAAGTCAGTTAATATTCATTTTGAGCACCTGCATTTTTTTCTAGCTTAAGACAAAATAAAAGGAGGGGGGAAAATATGCATATGGATGGGGCAGGATAATTGTGATTTATTACAAGATCAGAGACAAAGCATCAGGATGGGAAGGAACTAGGCCAGTTCTGGGAGCCTCAGCAGCAAGACCTAATACTTCTCCCTGGAGGGTCTTCCTGTAAAGTGACTCAGACAGAGAACCTCCCAAGCTTTGTGCTCTCTATTCTCAGTTCCAGTTTCTTAGAGAGAGAATCTGCCTGGCCCGGATCTAAGTCAGATAAATTAACTACACCCAGAGCAAGATCAGATGGCACTGAAGTAGCTACTCAAAGTTCTGTTCTGTGTCTTCAAAGCCGATCCCACAAAAGAGAACAGCTGTGGTGTATGGCTGTTTAAAGAGGTGTCTCACAGCTAAGTAGTGTTCTAGGAGCTTCACATACATTATACCATTCGATCTTCACTTCCAAATTATTTCACGATTGAGGAAACTGGACTACAAAAGATTCAACAACCCACCCAGAAAAAACGACAAAGCCACTACTTAAACCCCACTCTAGTAGACTCCAAAAACAGTCAAAACAGATTTTTAAAATAATTCTAAGTCCACAGAAGTATTTTAAGATCAGTGAAGTAATATTGGTACTCAGGCTGACTGTATTACTGTATCTTGAACTGTGTAAGAAAGAACTTACTCAGTGCCAGATATTTTGAAATAGAAAACAGGTAATTTTTATAGGAAATTTTAAAAAAAAGGAAAGAGGGGACTGTCATATCAAAAAATTTGTCCAAATTTCTTCAAATGAGCTTTAAAAATTTGATTGTACTTCAGTAAAAAAAGACAAAGATTTAAAAAAGAAATTAAATCATCAAAATTAAAACAGTGGTTTATTATTGGCAATCATAAAGAACCTAATGTTGATTAAAATAAAATTATAAACTGTGTATCTCTGGCTATCTTACGCACAGAAGTCCCTGTGTTACAATTGTTATTAAATATGTGTTTTACTGATTATAGAGATTATTTACTCGTTGTTGTTTACTGGCATTTTTTTTTTCCCTCTGCATTCTCGTCATCACTTCATATCTGTGAAAGGAAAAAAAGAGAGAGAGAGATAGGCTGTTAAGGGTAAAAAAATAGTAAGGAAAGAAACCGAAAGAGAAAGAGAGGAGAGAGAGAGAAGAAAGAAAGGAAGAAAGGAAGAAGAAAGGAAGAAAGAAAAAGCAAGCAGGAAAGCAAGAAAGAAAGGAAGATTTTTCTGTATATTTTAATGTTAGGTCTGTTGTTTTATTTTAGAATTCATCCTGGCCACTTTTAAGAACTTAAATTTGGTTCCTCTTAGTAGTTCAGCCCAACTGTTCCCATGAGGGCAAACTGAATTTCAGTTAACTTGAATTTCTCTCTCAAGTTGGGATTACAGTGTGCTTGTAAGATATCTCTGAGGTCCAATTGGAATTCTATTTCTATGGAGATTAGACTGGAACCTGAAACCAGGAATGATAAAGTGAAATACTAATGTATTTTTTTCTTTCAAGGGCTGTTATAGGGCATTTTTCTCCTCTTGCTATGAAGTGTTATTTCAGGAACTTTTGTGTTTATTGTGTTTTGCATGACAACACTTTGAGAACAAACTATTTATTTGATTCACTGTTTTCATTAGTGCCCCAATAATTAAAAACTGATGTTTGCTTTTTCCATGAGTTTATTTTTTTCTTCCTCCATTTTTTATTTGTTATTTTTTTCTATATTCATGAATTGTTTTGGCCATTACTAGTGATTTGTGCAAATCTGGGCGAAAAGCCAAATGAGAATATGAGAAGTAGGGCAGAACAACTAGTAACTACATTTTTTTTTTTTTTGATGATTGCCTCCCGCAGAGAAATCTCTTTTGCTAGCTAGTCACCCTCATGCCTCCTTTGAGTTTTGGTGTTAAATCAAATTTCAAATAAATGGGGAAGTGATTGAGATGGCATTATTCTACAACTGTAATTATATTTAGCTGTTTTACATCAATAGAGAATTTTTTAATGAAAATGCTTCTGGTTACTGTGATATATGGACCTCTATAGAAAATTTGGTACTATTTTGCTAAGTAATTTGTCTGAATTTAAAAAAAACGCTCTCTTTTGTTTTCTTCCTAGTTCTCTATCCCCAGCCCTTTAATATAAAAATTAGTTTTAAAAGCTTCTGGACATATTTATTAAAGTTTTCCTAGCACTTTGTGGTGTTATCTCTATCGTTCTGTTCTCTACTTCTGTGAATTCAACTTCTTCAACTTCCACATATAAATACAACAATCAGGCATTTGTCTTTCTCTGTCTGACCTATTTCACTTACCATAGGTTCACTCATGTTGTAGTGTATGACAGAATTTCCTTTTTTTAATGCTGAATAGTATTCCATTGTGCATATATACTGTATTTTCTTTGTCCATTCATTGTTGATGGACACTTAGGGGTGATAAGCTCAAGAAATCCGTTCTACAACATCATGACTATAGTTAATAATATATTGTAATCTTGAAAAAGGCTAAGGCAGTAGAGTTTAAATGTTTTCACCACAACAATTATAACTATGTGAGGAAATAGATATGTTAATTAGCCCAATTTAGCCATTTCATAATGTGTATATATATTTCAAAAAATGTTGTATGTGATAAATACATACAATTTTATTTGTCAATCAAAAAATAAAGTAAAACACTCAAAAAGGTCATTTGCTACTTAAAAGAAACTTGGAAGAACTCTTGTTTATACAAGAATGTTCATATATACTTTTATGTTCATATGCATTTTCTATGAAAACAAGTCTTAGTCGTCTACCGCTGGCACAATTTCACATCCACTTTCTGCTAAAACTACTAGAGATTCATTGCTTTATCACCTGTGAACTCATATGTAAGCTAATGTGTGCATGTATAATTTTATATATGTAGATCTGCGTTAGCTAAAATTAGCTAATCTAGCTGAGTATTGTATTTTTTTCCTCTCTGTTACTTATTATATAGGATGCTTCTACATCCTCTCCTGTACTTGGAAATAATAGTCTTTTAATTGTTAGCTCTTTTCATGGATGTGTAGTGCAGTCTCTGAGATTTTAACATGAATTGTCACAGTGAATAATGTTGTTCATCATTTTCACATACTTACTGCTTATATACGATACTTTGCATAGTTTTTGTTTAATTTCTGCCCATTTTATAATATGCCATCTTCTTACAAGTAAGTTCAAAAATGTCTTATATAATCTGGTCAGAAATTCTTTGTTAGATATATGTATTGCAAATATTCCCTCTCCCACCTTGCCTAGGTGGATGGTTGGTGTATTAGTCTGTTTTCAAGCTGCTAATAAACATGTATCCAAGACTGAGTAATTTACAAAGGAAAGAGGTTAAATTGACTCACAGTTCAGCATGGCTGGGGAGGCCTGACAATCATGGCAGGAGGCAAAGGAAGAGCAAAGTTATGTCTTACATGGTGGCAGGCAAGAGAGTTTGTATAGGGGAACTCCCCTTTATAAAACCATCAGATCTCATGAGACTTACTCACTATCACAAGAACAGCGTGGGAAAGACCTGCCCTTATGATTTAATTATTTGCCACCAGATCTCTTTCATGACATGTGGCAATTATGGGAGCTACAATTCAAGGTGAGATTTGAGTGGGGACTCAGCCAAACTATATCATTTAACCCCAGGCTCTTCCCAAATCTCATGTCCTCACATTTCAAAATCAATCATGCCTTCCCAACAGTCCCCCAAAGTCTTAACTCATTTCAGCATTAACTCAAAAGTCCACAGTCCAAAGTCTCATCTGAGACAAGGCAAGTCTCTTCTGGCTATGAGCCTGTAAGATCAAAAGCAAGTTAGTTACTTCCTGGATACAAAGGAAGTACAGGTATTGGGTAAATAAACCTGTTGCAAATAGGAGAAACTGGCCAAAATGAAGGCTCTACAGGCCCCATGCAAGTCTGAAATCTGGTGGGGCCATTAAATCTTACAGTGCCAAAATGATCTCCTTTGACTGTGTGTCTCACATCTAGGTCACGCTGATGCAAGAGGTGGGCTCCCATGACCTTGGGCAGCTCCACCTCTGTTGCTTTGCAGGGTACAGTCCTCTCCTGGCTGCTTTCACAGACTAGCATTGAGTGTCTATGGCTTTTCCAGGCACACAGTGCAAGCTGTAGGTGAATCTACCATTCTGGGATCTGGAGGATGGTGGTCCTCTTTTCTCAGCTCCACTACTCAGTATTTCAGTGGTGACTCTGTGTGTGGGCTCCTACCCTACATACCTCTTTCTCACTGCCCTGGAAGAGGTTCTTCATGAGGGCTCTGCTCCTGTAGCAATCTTTTGCTTGGGCATCCAGGCATTTCCATCCATTCATGAAATCTAGGTGGAGTTTCCCAAACCTCAATTCTTAACTTCTGTGCATCCATAGGCTACATGCCATGTGGAAGCTACCAAGAATTGGGGCTTTTATACTCTAAAGCCATGGTCCAAGCTGTACCTTGGCCCCTTTTAGTCACAGCTGGAGCAGTTGGGATGCAAGGCACCAAATCTCTAGGCTGCACACAGCATGGGGTCCCTGGGCTCCACCCAGGAAACCATCTTTTCCTCCTAGGACTCTGGGCCTGTGATGGGTGGGGCTGCCACAAAGGTCTTTGATATGCTTTGGAGACATTTTCCCCATTGTCTTGAAGATTAACATTCAATTCCCAGTTACTTAGGCAAATTTCTGCAACACTCTTGAATTTCTCCTTAGAAAATGGGCTTTTCTTTTCTATTGCATCGTCAGGCTGCAAATTTTCCAAACTTCTAATGTCTGCTTCCCTTTTAAGTATAAGTTCCAATTCCAAATTTTATCTTTGTGAATACATGAAACTGAATGCTTTTAACAGCACCCAAAGCACCTTTTGAATGCTTTGCTGCTTAGAAATTTCTTCCGCCAGATACCCTAAATCACTTTCTCAAGTTCCAAGTTCCACAGATCTCTAGGGCAGGGCCAAAACATCACCAGTCTCTTTGCTAAGGCATAACAAGAGTCACCTTTGCTCCACTTCCCAACAAATTTCTCATGTCCCCCTGAGACCACCTCAGCCTGGACCTTATTGTCCATATCACAATCAGCATTTTGGTTAAAACCATTCAACAAGTCTCTAGGAAGTTCCAAACTTTCCCACATTTCCTATCTTCTGAGCCCTCCAAACTATTACAACCTCTGCCTACTACCAAGTTCCAAAGTCACTTCCACATTTTCAGGTATCTTTACAGCAGTATCCTACTCTTACAGGTATGAATTTACTGTATGGGTCTGTTCTCATGTGCTAATAAAGACATACCTGACACTGGATAATTTATAATGGAAAGAGGTTTAATTGACTCACAATTCCACTGGGCTGTGGAGGCTTCACAATCATGACAGAAGGCAAAAGAATATCAAAGACACACTGTACATGGCAGCAGGTAAGAGAGCTTGTGTAGGGGAACTCTCTTTTATAAAATCATTAGATCTTGTGGGACCTATTTACTATCATGAGAACAACTCTGGAAAGACCTGCCCCCATGACATATGGGAGTTACGGGAGCTACAAATCAAGATGAGATTTGGGTGGGGACACAGACAAACCATATCAGTTGGACATTTTTTTCTTCCTCTTCCTCCTCCTCCTCCTCTTCTTCTTCCCTTCTTCCTTCATCTTTCTTCTTCTTCTTTCTCCTATTTTCTTTATATTTTAATACCTACACAAGTTATCAAGTTTTATTTTATGGTCTGTGGTTTGTATATCTTAGGTGTTAAATATTTGCCTAGTCAAGGTTCCAAAACTTTTTTTTTCTCTTGGTATATTATAGTGTTAGCTTTTACATTTTGACCTAATTTTTGTTATGGTGCAAGAAAGAACTCAAGTTAACTACAGTTAATTTTTTCACATGGACATCCAGTTGTTGCTGCACCATTTGTTGAAAAGACTTTCATTTCTTCATTGAATTTCATCAGCACTTTTGTTGAAAGTCAATTGACTATATATTTGTGGGAGTATTTCTTGATTCTAAATTCTTTTTCATAATCCCTCTTTTCACTAATACCTCAAGTGATATCATTTTTTGGTAACTCATGAAATCAGTATTCTAATTTCATTCCTCTTTGTCAAAATTTGCTTTGGCCAGTCTTGGTCATTTGATTTTTTTCTACATTTATTTTCCTTTTCTAAAAGTTATTTTGGATCCATGATAGTTATATATATTTATGGGGGCACATGTGATCTTTTAATATAAGCATCCAATGCATAATGATCAAATCAGGGTAACTGAGATATCCATCACCTCATGCAATTTATCATTTCTGTTTTAGAAGATTCTATTCCCACTCTCAGTTATTTTAAAATTTAATATTAGTTAGTTACCTTACTGTGTTACCAAATACTAGATCTTAATCATGCTAACTGTATTTTTGTACTCATTAATCTGGAAGAGTTTTGAATAAATTTTATAAACATCTTCTCAATTTCCTTAAAAAAGACTTCTCTGCTAAGATTTTATTTGGAAATACATCAAATCTAATCACAAAAAAAAGAAATAATAGATAAATAAGCTATTAATTAAATCAGCATGAATCTTACAAACATGTTGCTGAGTGAAAGAAGCCAAATTCAAGAAAAATTATGCCCTTTGTAGAAAGCTCAAAAATAAGCCAAACTCATATATGGATGCTAGAAATCAGGAAGATAGTCCCTTTGGAGAGGAAAAGGACTTAGTAATTTGGAGAGCATTAGAGAGAGGGATTTTTACATACAAGTACAACTCTATTCCTTTATCTGGGTGTTATTTATAACATGTGTGTTCACTTTATAAAAATATATCAAACTAAACAATTTTCATTATTTCTACTTTTTTGTAAATAGATAATGTTTCAAAATCATTTTCAAAGAAATTAAGCATACACTTAATTTTGTGAGAAAGTGTAGATGTGATGACAAATAATAAATTGTATAAAATGTGTGTGGGGGGGTATGCATGTAGTTAGTTTCAGAAGTAATTGTTAAAACTCATGTTAAAGGAGTTATTGAAAACCAATAATCCTTGAAGTCCTTCTAAAAGCTTTGCCTTTCTGACTTTCTGTCTCTGTTTTCTCAACTATTTTCTAATTCTTCTCCTTTTCTTGTCCCTTTTCTCATAGGCTGCAACACTAATCTCCTGCCATATTCCCAAAGATCTGGACTCTGATCTAGCTGTCATACTTCTCCAAAATACTAGTTGATAAGGGCTCGTGGTATCACTCCCCTGAGGGGTATATTCAGTTTAACATAAATCATGAAGATCAATGACCCTATAAGACAACTGAATGTGTCAGCAATGTTGAAATTTCAGACTCCATGAACAAAGAGAATGAGGAATTCTTTTGCTCAGGAACTCTAGTTGTTTCCTGAATTATGTTTGCACATTTTGTATATAGAATTTGCCTTTCAAGCCAGCTCTAATGAGTGGGCTCACTTTCATTAAGCCATTCAAGTTTCCCTAAACTATCTTCAGTAAAGATTTTTAAAGTCTCTTGTATTTTATCTTCTGTTGTAAGCTTTACAAAACTTCATATTAAGACATTTAACACTATTCATTATCATAGAGTCTCATGGTTGAAGTGAGAACCTAAAGTTACGTTAACACAACCAATGCATTGTTTGTAGAATCCTTCCATATTATTATGAAACATTTGTTGTCCCTTTTCTTGGACATCTGTAAGACAGTTACCACCTCCTAGGAAACTACATTTTATTTCAGACATCTCTAATCATACATTACTCTATTCAGTCATCTTGACGCATAAAAATATACCTCTTTTACTCCTTCAAAATGCCTGTAGACATACATGGATCTTCTCAC
Organism: Rhinopithecus bieti; assembly: GCF_001698545.2. Taxonomy (NCBI): domain Eukaryota; kingdom Metazoa; phylum Chordata; class Mammalia; order Primates; family Cercopithecidae; genus Rhinopithecus; species Rhinopithecus bieti. Next base: position 203,325 of record NW_016819104.1, read on the forward strand.
AGCCTTCTTTATGCACCACATCTTATTTTTCTTCAAATGTATCACATATTTAGTAGTTTGGACTTTGTTCATTATACTGGTCTTCCATCATTGATAAGGTTTTACTTTATCAATATTTCCCTTTAGGTTTTATACATAGAACTTATATAAACCACAATGTACCTTGGTTTACCAGACTCTTTTTCAGGACTGAAATGAGTATTAACTGGTTGACACTACTTTCTAGGTATCACTGTAGAGCGAACTGGCTAAAATGAACCTGACTCTTGAAGACCTGTGAATACTGAGGACATTAGTAAGAATACCTTATATAAAATTTGGAATTAGAGGAGTTGTATTTAAACCTCGGTTTGCCTATGCATTGTCTAGGTTACTGTTAGCAACTTCTTTCTTTCTCCAAGCCTTACTTTGTTGATCTAATAAGATTAAAACAGGGTTTGTGTAAGATATTTGTTAAGGTAACATACGTGAAAACCCCCGGAAGAATACTTGACACATAGTTGTAGCTCAATAAATATTACCTGACTCCAAAGTACAAGAGAAACTTAACTCAATATTTTGGTCATGGTGACCTTTCAACACCTTCCAAAATTATGCCAGATGGCAGCTGCTACCTTCCAGTTATAAGACTGGTCATAAATAGAGGATGTGTTATTCATGCTCTGTCTGACTTCACCACCTGCTAAAGCTTGGCATGAAATGTAAGCTTGAGAAATAGGAATTTTCCCTTTTGGGTGTAATTTATTCTGATTTCCACTCTCTCACCAAGTTCTAGGTTTAAAGAGACTGTCTTCTCACCACCAGCACTATGATTTTGGAAAGGCTAACTAAACACTTAAATATTCAGTTACCATTAAAGTCTAATAAAAGTAAAATCCACACTAACAAGCCATTATGATTAGTGCTGTACAAAGAACACTTTATCATTTTGCATACCTTAATACACTTTTATCTTTGAGACAACTGAGCTCATTTAAAACTGCTGTTTGCTGAACAAATCATAAGAACTTTATGATGCAGAGTGACTAACATCATTAATCTCATTCTAAAGATTTTCAAACACTGAAAACTCCACCAATAGAGGGTTACTCTAGGGAAAGGCCACATTTGAAAATAATTTTTATTTGAGTCAAAATTGTGAGGACTTACATGTGAGTCAATATGATATGAAAAATGCATCCCAAAGGAGCGATTGCCAAAAGCTCAAAATTACTCAACAAACTGTTCCAAGTCTTATTGGTGATACATTGATATTGACATTTTAAAAACCAATATTTTACTATCCAGATACAGAAGAATCAATGTTACAGTTTTTGGAATCTTTAAGCAGATACATTTCCATTTTGGAAGAATGCAAACCTCAGACCTCTGCTTCAATCCCAACTCCAGGCTTATGAGTTTGTGACTTTGACTATGTGACTTTAATGTAATTATCCATCAAAATGTGCATAATAATGCATACATGTTGAACAGACCAGAGACTAGGGATGAGTTAAGAAGACAATTACTATTAAATACTCAGTACATTATAGTATTAGTTGCTGTTTGCTTATAGAATTAGTGTTAATAGATGAAATGTTCTCTGAAGTTGTTCAGTTGTAAGAGTAAGTTTTCCATTCTATAAAATTCTTTTATATCAGTCCCCCTTACCAACCGCTATTGTACAATTTGTTCACTTGGTTTAATAGGTGTTCTTTTTCCCATCCCAGAGAAACAGGAAAGAGAGACCAGAGGAGAGTGATTGTTAGTTATCTGCACCAAAATAGTAATTAATATATTAGGTTATTTACTCCCAAGAGCTTTCTGATTGTTGAGTAATGAGACAATGGAAATTAAGACAGAGTATCATTTTAGAATCCAGACCAGTCTGTGCTCACCCTGGATATCACGCATCTTGGGTATGCCTGACATGTTTAAGCAGGGGATGCTGTGCCAGATCTGAAATCTGCATTCACTTGGAGCTTGACAAGTTAACCTTGGAGAAAACCAACTGGTTTCTATGGTTTTTCGACTTTTGATGTTGCTCCACTTCCTGACTTCCTGAACCAGCTAAATTCTCCCATATTTAGAAATACAGTATGTTTTCTCAATTCTGTACCAATTTAGTATAATGGAATATTAAAGCATTACTACTATTTTTAGATTTTAATTTTGATTGTCTTATAGTAACTTCACAGTAGCATCTCCATTTATATGCTCTTCAAAATGTGACCAGAAAAGTAACTTAGAATAAAAGTATACTAGAAATTATGTAATCTTGAAATCATTTTCACATTCTATGTTTTTTGTTTAAAAGCTCTCTGTGAACAGTTATTTTGATTATTTTCATTTGGCATTTTAGGTATCTGAGACTCAGAAAGATACAGCCTCTTTTTCTATCAAAAAATTAGTTTGCAACAGCACTACAATTTCTTAAGCGTATTTGTTACTTATTTATTTGTTCATTCTGTCTTTGCCATTATTCCAGTGAATAAGACAGAAAAGAGACTTACTCTGATGTAGCTCATGTACTAGGATGGAAAGACTGGTAAACAAATGTGAATTAAAAGTTGTTTGAGCTATTTAAAAAGCAAAATAATGTAGTAATTGATATAATGTTGGTAAACTACTTTTGATGAAAGAGAGAGACCCATAGTATTTAGATTAGCTTTCCTGTGAAAAGGGAATGATGAGGAATATTTGAATATTTGATTAGATAAATAGGAGGTGGCCACGCATGGTTTTGCTGACAGATTGAGCATTTTGGTAGTCTAATTTGCTTTGATTCCTATGCAAGATGAATTGGGCATCAGAAGTTGGGCATGTAGGCTCAGCACCATAGACCAAGAGAGATTAGTTTGTGATTGTGAAAGATAAAAGAAAGGAACCATAGTGTTAGAGTTCTCCAGACAGAAGCACATTCTTATGGACAAGGCTAAGGTAGCAACAATCAGGAGAAAGCTACAATGTGAAGGCAGATTCCTTTTCTGTCTCATTTGCTGGAAAAGTAAGAGACAGAGTGGGCACTCAACAAATATTTGTTGATTAAAGTGAAGAAGTCTTAGCACTGTGCTATTTGAAAAAACAAGTCACTTTATCTTTCTGACCTCAGGTGAGGCCAAATAGAAAATAATAAAAATACTGTGCATAGTGAAGTTATATGGAGAAAATAAAATACATGAGAGTGATCTGAAAATGATAAGTCTACAAAGGCTTATTTCAGACACACAGATTACCAGGCCAAATGACTCCAAGACTATTTTGAGACACCCATGAATGTGGGAACTGAGACTGAATATCCACTTCACATTAGAGTCAGGACCACTCTGGGCTCAAGTCTCAGCAATCAGTAGGTATCAATGACTTTTTCTAAGATGCATTAATAATAAGGGTCTGGAAGGGAACCACTGGGTACTAGAGAGGATTATTAAATGAAATAAGAAAAAGCCTTGAAGATAGTGGAGGAAATTTAACTGGAATCGTACCCTTATATATCACAAAATTAAAAAATAAAATGAATTTATCAAATGCAAAATATGGCAAGAAGAAAAGACTAACTGGCCTTAAGCCATCAATGAAAATTAATATTTAAAAATAAGAAAAGCCAAAGAAACCAAAGAAAATTTCTTTTTTTATATTTTCTTTAACCATGTATAATACATCCAAGCAATAGAAAGTAGTAAGATGTGACTTACGACACTCTAAGCCTTTAAAATGTTAAATAAAGGTAAGAGTTTTACATACACATGAAGAAACACTATTTTTTATTGGCATAAAATATACATTCAGTTCCACGAGTCAAGGAACTAATTGTCCATACCTATGTAATCACCACCTCAATTAAGACGTAAAATATCACCATTACTCCAGCTAATTCTCATGTGCCTCTTTCCATCAATTCCTTTACATCCCAAAGGTAACAGAGATTTTTATTTGAAGCAACAGTGTTTAATCTTGCCTGTTCTCAAATTTCATATTAATGTAATTATATAGTATATATTTTTCCTGCCTAGCTTATTCCTTTCAGCATATGTTTGAGATTCATCAGTTTGTTATGCATGTTTCACTTGATAAATCTATTTTATTGCAGTGTCGTAGCCCATTGTTTGATTATACCACAGTAGTCTATTTATTTCCTGGTTGATGGACATATTTTCATTGTGTAGTTGACCATTTTCAATGTGGAATTACATGATTAAAACTGCAAAGTATAGTTTTGTCCTTTTATGGGCATATGTTTTAGCTTCTTTTGGGTAAACACTTGGTAGTGGAATTTCTATGCCAAGATGTGAATGTATGTTTAACTAATTAAGAAACTGTTAAACTGTTTGGCAAAGTTGTTTTACAATTTTAGGCTTCTAACAGCAATAGCTTTATATTTTCCTCACCAGAATTTGGCACCAACAGCATTTTAAAATTGTAAGCATTTCTCATGCGTATAGTGTTATCTCATCTTTTAAACTTGTATTTCTTTGATGACTAATGACAGTGAACAACTTTTCAAGAGTTTATTTGCCTTTTGCCTATCTTCTATTGTGAATAATCTGTTCAAGTCTTTTATCCTTTTATTGGAATACTAGCCATTGTATTTTCTGTTAAAGAAAATTTATATATTATATAAAAATTATTTCTATATTAATATACTGTATAACGCCTATTATATAACAGATACTGATTATATATAGATACCTAGGTATCTATTATAGATACCTATTATAATCAATACCTAGGTATCTATTATAGATACCTATTATAATCAATACCTAGGTATCTATTATAACTGA
>NW_016819104.1:208594-211728 GCF_001698545.2 Rhinopithecus bieti
GTTTAAATTCTGATAAAGTCTTTTGCATACTAAGAAATCTTTTCCTAAGCTGAGGTCATTTTTTTTCTAAAAGTTTTATGACTTTATCTTTTAGGTTTGTGTCCATGATCCAGATAAAAATAATTTTGTATATGGCTTGAGGTAGGGACTGGGGTAGTTTTGCAAGGGAGTAGGCAATTGATCTAGCACCATTTGTTGTAAAGACCTTTTTCTCCTCATTGTGTTAACTTGGTGACTAAAGTGGTTACTCTGCAGTATAGATGATTATATCTATATTTTGTTCAATTTAAAATTTTTTTCTTTGTTTATATGCATGTCTGATACATTTTTGTTAATAACTGGACAGGAAAACTAATACATGATAGTGGTTCTTGATTTCATGAATTATTGGTTTTGCAATAGTAGAGAGCTAACATACCTGAATTCAAACTGCAAGCAATCTTTTCCTTGATAGGCAGCTGCTGATGCATTTTTTCTGTTCCTGTGCCTTCTAGATGGTGTTTTTTTCTTGGCTCCCTATGAGACTTCCCTATGCCAAAGATTTGAGCAGAGATGGGGCTCTGCCTCCCTGTGGTTCTTTGCTTATGTGAATTTCTCCTTAAATTCCAGCTGCTCTGCCAGCTATGTACTCTATTCTCTCATGCTAAGCTGCCTAAACTGAGCATGGTTGAAGAATACGCTCAGATAAGAAAAGCATCACACTCACATATCTGGCTGCATGTATCCAATGTGAGTAAGGACTATAATATAAGTACAGCTAAGTATAAAACATTGGAAATTATGCAAATTGAAAGATACCCTTAAAAAAGAATATAATAATTTAAAATATACCCAAAGAATTTCCAGAAATAAAAAAAAAATTGGTTAGTGAAGTTAAAATGGACAAATTAGTAGTAGTTCAACTTTTTCCTCAATAACATCTCAGCATTTTTAGGGAAAGTCTTTTAACATCTGTATATACGATTCTACATTCATAGTGTTTTCCTTAGCACTTTCATATTATTATTTGGATAGTCTACTTTCTGTCATGAGAAGATTTACCTCTGATCTTTACCTGCGTTTCTGCTATGCCTCTGGATTTTCCTTGTACTTGTATTTTTAAAATTTATTTCATTTTATTTATTTTTTACCTGTCAGCTAGGAGTTTTAGCAGTTTATCCTAAAATTTGAGTATCACTCCTGAGATGATTGCATTAGAAAGATTTCCCTCATCTATTCCCAGCTTTCTCTCATCTCTGAATTTCTGACTTTAAGTATCTCTAGCCAAATAAGCTGCCAGTGTTTCCTCTCATAATGTTTGCAGATTATTGCCATGAGGGTTATGTCAGCGAGCCACAAAGTTCTTACCTCCTTGTAATTGTAGTTTTTTGAAACTAAACTCCTCTCCAGATTCTGACAGTAGTTGAAGCATTTCATTTTTTGAAAGAGTGTTTTTTTTTAATTTTCTACTTTTATATTTGTTGTTTGCCAGAATTTTGTGTAAGAGAACATTTCTTCTTTCTTATGTCTCTTTTACAAATGTACATGTCTGTGTTTCCTGCCAATTACTAAATAAAATGTGCTAAAATTCATTAGTTTCTCCTTGTAATTCTCTTAGGTGTTGCTTTGAGTATTCTTACAGTATTTTGTTAGGTGTTTATAGTCTAAAAATTCGTACGTAATTTTGGTGAAATTGTATTACTTTTAGTTGTGATATGAATTAGCTTGCTTTGTAGTGTACATATTGCAAACATCAAAACGCATTTTATACAGTTGTCCACACACAACAATTTTTTGTATCCAAATCAATCCATCTACACTTGGCCTGACCCATCTTCCCCATTTTATGCCAATTTTCTGAATTTTAATCTTTTTAATTAGATGGTAATCTTTTGTAGATGGTATCTGTCTTTGGCTCCCTAGCTTTCTTTACCACTACTCTTGTCAGTGTAATCCGTCTCATCTGTTTGACTTTGGTGGCTACAAAAGTCTTTCACTTCATTTTACTTTATTGACTCACTTTCATTTGTTCTTGTGATTATGAATTAAATTATGACATCAGATTTCTCAAACCTCTCCCTCTGTGATCATCTTCTTCCTTTAGTATTCTCCAATAATTCATGAGAATAAAGGTAAAGAAGCCTCCAATCCACGGAACTGACTACATTTTCATTATCAATCAACTACTATGTGTTCTTATTTTCATGTTTACTCTGCCAAATTTCCATTTTTCATCACTGTAATGTTTCCCATTACAACTGAGCAACCTTGTCTCTTTTTTTGGACCACTAAACAAAATTCTAACCTTGGTTAAAATCAACTATCTGCTTCCTTTGTACTTTAAGGGATAAAGACTGCAGTGTTATTTGAGAATGCTGGGTGTTGAAGTAAGACTGTGATTCACTTACATTTCTCTATTTCTGTATGGAATTATGTGCAAAACCTGAGTTAATTAACCCTATGAGTCTTATCTAATGCCATAATTTTACATTTTAAAAATTGTAAATAGTTTTAATATATTGATCCTCTAGGCAACCACCTAGTTGACCCATCCATTAATTGGACTCTGTTTTGGGAGCCCATAATAACATATAAATAGGACTGAGTGGAGTAAATAGAAAAGTGATCTATTGAGACTTCATAAGCAAGAGTTCTTAAGCAAAATTTTGTCTGAACAAGTAAAGATTCAGTTTTTTACTAATATATCCATCGCTACCCAACTAAAGGGTTCATTTCTATCTAGCATAAGCCATGATATTAGTTAATTTCTTTAGTATATTTGAGAAAATGTTAAATCCATTTTTTACCTGCGGTTACAGTTGATTAATGATATTGAAAGTATTATGGCTTTAATATAAGGCAGACCTTCAATAACTATGGTCTGTAACAATTGGTTACTATTTACAAAATCAAATTTGTGAAATACAGAAAATTATCTTTCTCCAAAATAAATGTTATAAAGGCAAGAATATTTCTCAAATTATTTACAGAGAAGCATCATAGTTTTATTAATGATATAGCACATATGGAAGTATTTAAGCTTACTGTTATCTGAAGTGACCAGGGATTGCAGTGTTTCAGTTAATCAAATAATATAATTAATAGAGTTGACAAATATATCCATAGGGATTACCAATTCTTTTTTTTTTTTTTTT
>NW_016819104.1:214417-223342 GCF_001698545.2 Rhinopithecus bieti
TGTGCCATGTTGGTGTGCTGCACCCATCAACTCGTCAGCACCCATCAATTCATCATTTATATCAGGTATAACTCCCAATGCAATCCCTCCCCCCGCCCCATGATTGGCCCCGGTGTGTGATATTCCCCTTCCTGAGTCCAAGTGATGTCATTGTTCAGTTCCCACCTATGAGTGAGAACATGTGGTGTTTGGTTTTCTGTTCTTGTGATAGTTTGCTAAGAATGATGGTTTCCAGCTGCATCCATGTCCCTACAAAGGACGCAAACTCATCCTTTTTTATGGCTGCATAATATTCCATGGTGTATATGTGCCACATTTTCTTAATCCAGTCTGTCACAGATGGACATTTGGGTTGATTCCAAGTCTTTGCTATTGTGAATAGTGCCGCAATAAACATACGTGTGCATGTGTCTTTATATCAGCATGATTTATAATCCTTTGGGTATATACCCAGTAGTGGGATTACCAATTCTTAAAGAATGGCTCTACCATTAAACAACAGTCATTCTGAATGTATACTAAATATAATTTAACCTTCAGTAGGTGGTTTATTTATCAGTCCTCTGAAGTTTCTAAGAAGGAGAATGAATCTCAATTTGATTTTCATATGATTCTGACCCACTGTGTCAGAATCTTTTAATTTTCCCTATTATTGGAAAATGATGGAAAAAATAAAATATTTTGACAGCATAGACAGTCTTTCAAGACATTGATGCTAGAAACCATCATAAAGAAGAGAAATTTATTTGTATCCAACTGGAAATTGTACATAAGACAGATTTTTAAAGACTCGAATTCTGTTTTATCCACCATTGTATTCCCAGCTCCCAAATCAATGGTTCTCAAACTGAATGCAGAAAAAAAAAATTAGATGGGAGTAGCTTTGTTTCAATGTGGAATCAAAGCCCCTCTGCAAAACTATCAAAACAGACCTCCTGAGTGCAGGATCTCAGAATTTGTATTCTAAGAAGGTTCTGATGTACATGGCTCTCATATTCCACTTTGAGAATAAATTGAACCCTGCTTGTGCTTCTGAAGATTTAATGTGCATATTAATCACCTAAAGATCATATTAAAATACTAGTTCTAGTTTAGAATGGCTGAGGTTGGACCTGAGATTTTGCATTTTTAAAACTATTTTAGGGATAGTCAATGCTGCAAATGTGTGGACTGCGTTGTGAGTAGTCAGAACCTAGCAACTATCCCTCATTTATAATAGAGTTCAATAAGTTGGTATTGATTGAAGGAGCATTCACATCGCTGTGACTATACTAGCCTTAAGGTGTTTACGACATTTTACACAAATCTCTTACGCACGCTAAATTTTCTTATACTACACTATCTTGCATAAAAGAAAGGATCTTATTCTATATTTTTTATCGTCCACAAACCATCTAGAATAATATCTTAGAAATGAAATATTATTAGTGAATTTCTCCTGAATGAATGTATAAATCAGGAAAGAACTAAACTATTCAACAAATCAACTAACCAGAGAGTACAAATGGAATTAGTTAGTATAGGATTTTGGGGCACATACTCCTAAATGATGACTAACAAATATAAATTATGCTCATATTGTCCGTCTCCAACTACAATAGCACCATCACACTATTATTAATTTTCTCTGTCAGATTTTACAAGGAAGTTGGTGGTCACTCTTTCTACTTCTCATCAGTCTTTTACCCTTCAACACAATTCAGCCTAGCAATTGCACACTAAAAAGTGCCCTTGCTGAGGTAACTAATGACCTTCTAAATTCTAAGACTACTAAAGAATTTTCAACTCTGACCTTAGTACATCTTTTTGCTGCATCTGATATTGTCTTGAAAATCTACTCTTTCTCCTCTTTCATGAGGAAGTGTAGGTTTTCTTCATCTTTTTGCTTCTTCTTTCATTCCATACTTTTCTAGTTTTTACTAAATTTCTTTAGCATTCTTTCTGGACAGTTCCATTGGCTGGTTTTCCTCTACTCATCTCTGAAATGCTCATAGTATGCAGATTTCCCTTATTAATCCTCTACCCTTCTCATCCCACACACTCTCCCCAAAGAATACTTTACATTTTAATGTTTTAAAGGCTCCTCAAGACACTGATGACTCTGAAATCTCCACCTTCAAATTGTACATCTTTTCCAAAGCACTGATATTTTATATCAACTTGCAATTTATTGAATTTTTGTATTCACTTACTTGCTGACCATCAACATTCAAATTTATACCACAGGTTCCTCAAACTAAATATGCACATTTGGGATGCATTATTTTTCCCCTTCAAGAAATTCATTTTTTTCCTCCTCTGATTCTAATAATATCACCATTAGCAGATTTTCCCCACTAGGACCCTGAGAACAATCCTTTATGTCTTCTTTGTTGTTCATTCTCATCTCCAATTAGTCAAGTCATATTGATTTATTCTCCTAAGTAGTTACCTAATCCAGTGTTTCCCAACATTTACTAAGTATCATAATTACATAGGAAGCTTAGAAAAGATGCCTGTACCTAATTCAGATGAATCGGCGTAGAGCTGCTATTAATTAGCCTAAGTAGTGGAATATTTTCCCATGGATCTCTTTTTATGTGTATCTGATGCAATGTTTCCTACTCTCCCATTGTTTTCTAATAATCATTTCTTATCCCTCAGTTACTATACTAGCATACTCACTATACCTTGCCTCCTCTTCCATTTGCCCCAATACCTTCCTTCTGACAGCAACCAGTGAGATCTACCTAAAATATCCCTTGAAAAGATATTTGATTTATATATTAGTCTGTAAAAGCACAGTAGTTCTCCCTTAGTCATAAGGGATACAGTCCAAGAACCCCAGTGGATTATTGAAAGCCATGTGTAATACTGAACACTATATATACTATGTTTTTCCTACACATAGATTCTTATGATTAAGTTTAATTTATAAATCAGGCACACTAAAAGTTTAGTAACACTAAGTAATAATTCATAGAATCACTAAGGACATCAAATATGTGCTCCCTGCCTTTCTCTCCTGCTTCATCATTGTTGACTGAGATTTTTCATACTCAGCAAGGTATTTCTTATTTTTATGCCTTTATTTATTTTCCTTGTTTTTTTCTTTCTTTTCCTATTTTTTTTTAAGTAGTTCTCTAACACCTTCCTGTCAGCATTATTTGGCTTTATAATCTTACCAACGAGTCAAGTTTCAATCAGCCCATCCCCTCTGAAAGGCCTCCCTAGGTAACCTTTCTTCTATACTTGGTAAGGTTTCTTCCATTAGGCCTACTTCTATAATTAAACTTTCCTCAACATATTGTAAACGTTCATATATGTGTTCGTTTCTTCCACTAGAACTACTTGGGACCAGGGATTGAAGACATATTACTTTGTGAATCTCCAGCACCTACAATAGTGCTGTAGTCTCTCTAATATGTGAAAGACAGAATGAATTCCTTAGTCAAGGAATGCACTGGATTAGATGCCTATGGCTGTCAGTGGATAGATTAATATGTCCTCTAGGGTTCCCATTCCCCAGGCCCTTCACATATTACAAGTTCATTGTTTTAAATCTTATTTTGCAAAATATTTTCTTATTATTACATATATTTAATAATCGATATTATCTTTAAATTTATACATGATTTATGTAAATATTTAATTTAAATATACCACTTTAATGCTTTAAATAAAAAAAATTACCATCATTATCACCATCAGTGAAATCTATTTCTGAAATTGAGAACAATCTTGTCAGACAGTTGAGTTTAATATGACTTATATTTTCATCACTTTACTGCAAAGGTCATTGTATAGTGATATAAAAAAATTACATTTATATATAATATGGAATTAGACTACAGGCTTCAGTAAACATTTTCTGAAAATCCAGTAGGCCATTCAAAAGTCAGGAAAAGAATAGGCAACTCTTTGTTCCATTTGACAGCCCATATAGGAAGACACTTAGTATTCCTGTCCCATCCATTAAATGATATTACTGATACACAGTCATTGGACAATAAAATTTATGCACAGCCCCTAAATTTTCTAATTTTTCCCTTGGCAATGATATGTTTTCTGTCTATATTATTACATGCCCCTTGCCAACACACTATGGTCTCCTGCCTTTACTTTACTTAGTTCCCCATCTCATTTCATTTCATCCTCATTCTTTCTACATCTGATAAACCTATGCTAAGTTGTGGCTCATTAATAATGGTCCAGGCTGGAAATGTCAAACTCTACGGAAGGCAAGAGAGGGAGGCAGTTTTATATTGGTAGTAAGAGGGCAGAAGGTGACATGTGGGTGGTTTTTCTGTTCCACACTTTACAGCATATAGCCACAATTAAGAAAGGACTAAAGAGCTTTGAGCACTACGAAGTCTACTTAAAGCTTTGAGTTGTACTGATTAGGGGATGGGAATGAATTTATAAGTTTCAACCCCCATTTTTGCCAACAACCTAATACAGGGTCATCAGCAATTAAGAGTTTTAAATGACAAATAATTGCAAAGATAAGCATGTGCAGAACAAACAAATATGAAAATTATAATCCCATAGTAACCATGTATGATCAAGAAATGGCACATTAAATGCTTGTTGTATTTTTTAGGTGGAGTTAATGCCAGAGCTTGATTTAGCTAAGAGTGCTTCTGAGCCCATATAAGAATAAATAAAGAATGTTGCAAATCTATGGAATTAATTTTGACCTCTATCTAGAGCTTTGTAGTAGAGTTATTTGGAGGGGTTAACGGTAATTAATACTATTTTCTTGCTGTGACCCATTTTCAACTGAAAACTAGTCTTTCCTAGGCTTACCTGAGAAATAGAAGCCTAAAAGCTTTCCAAATCTCAGCTAAAACCCTACACATTTCTCAGCAGTGATATTTAAGAATGCCCTCCTTCTGAAAATCCAAAGTTTCATTTCTCTCATGTAATAATTTAATCACTCCTCTTGTAATAAAGACCCTTTTAAGCTGTTTTAAGGTATTCCATACGTTCTCTCAGAAGGTTTTTTTGTTGCTGTTGCTTCTGTTTCTTTTTGTGTGATTATGGTAAATCAGCCTTACATTCCACCAGAGCCCTTCAATATTTCAAAAAGCACTTACCCACTTCTGATTCTTCATCTAAACAAGGCTCCTAGAAAACTGCATTTCTGTAGACAAAGGGTGTAAAGGGCAGGGAATGATGGTAGAAGGTGTAATAAACAGAACAGTGAATGACAAAAAGTAGAGTGCTCAAACACCTTTATAGCTTTATTCGTGGTAAATAAGATTGAAAATAATTAATCAAGGTCCCTACCATCTAAAACCCTGTGATAGTCAACAAGATGAGGATTGATTTAAAGATTTAAATGCAAACCATTATTTTTGTTGGTGCTTCAAGAAGAGTTGTTCAAACCATAACACAATCTTTGATAGTTTGATCAATACTAGTTTAAGCAAAGATAAAACTAGCTGCACAAAATGTCGATTTGGTACACAAAGAGGTCAATTCAGAGGCTTCTAAACAATTTTTTTCTGCAACCAAAGTATTTCACTCTGCCACTTCAGGAGAGATCAATGTGCAGACACATGCCATCTGTTTTGCTGAAGCCTCAGCCAAAAGAAAATATACCTACTATAGGGTTTAAACCAAGATAAAATACAACAGTCACAAACACTGGCAAGTATTGAATATCAGTCACTTGGGAAAATACATTGACTGCATGCCTCCTGTTAACAGCTGCCGGACCAAAGCAATCTGGGTATGTAAAGGAACGGAAAGACACAGAAACTGGCTTTGGGAAGTGCATAACAGAATGCAGAAGATACAGGAAAATGTTGGCTGATGGGAAAACTGGGACAGTGCACATTTAAACAGCCCACAAGATAATGAAATTGTTAGGGGTGCCATACATGTGAAGTAAATTACAATTACATTGAATGATAGGCCACTAATCATGTAAACAATCTTGGGCAATATAGGGTGTGAATGAGCTTTCAAAGAACATGTCACACAGAAATGACTGTACATTCAATAAATGTACTTAGCATAGAATGGTTCAGAAAATACTGAACTTCAACTGGGTATGAGATGTTCTAGAGGCACTGGACATACGGAGATGAGTAAGGACTGGTCACTCTCAGAAAGCTCTAGTCTATTCTGGGAGGCAAAAAGAAATGGAGACAAGATTTCTCAAAGCTCCATTTTGCTCTTCATAAATCAGTAAATATTAGGGAATGCAGGTTGTGAAACACTGATCTACAAATCCTTCAGCCTCACAGTTCTTCAAGGGGTGCAAAAATTTCCAAAAACTATGCTTAATTATAATATTCATTCATATCAACGTCTCTGCCTTCTAACCCGTCCTTGACATCTCCCAGTAGAAACCAATGTGTAATTTTATTAATTGGAATCCTTGAGGAAATGAAACTACATGCATTTATCTGTATGCTTTTATTTTTTTCCCTAAGATATACGTTTGGTAGTCAACCACATGGACAAATTTTTAGCTTCAAAGGTATAGTTTAAAATTATTTTCAGTGTTCTATGATAAAAGAAATATGGAGAAGGAGCGGTGCTTACTCAAAATTTCTTTTAAAATATTAATTGTTTGGTAAAAGTAACAAATTCATTATCTTAAAGGTTGTTTTAAAATGTAGACATATATGTAGAACCAATAGTGTTTATTCATGAAGAAATTTGATGCTCTTGTTCTTTATTCAACATTCACAATTAGGTCTACAAAAAAAATTCACAGTGGAGTTTAGGCGATAGTAGGGTTTCATGTGTTTGTTTTGTCCAGAAATATTTTTGTATTAGCATGTTTAGCTCTGTGAAAATCATTGTCACATTAATTATCCTTAGCATTGTAAGACATGCATTATTGCTTTCAACCTGATAGTGATGAAAGAGAATTGTGGGGTATAGTTCTTAAATGGCACGTCAAAGTACTGAATTCAGATCCTCTGACTTTTTAAATTCTAAATTGATTCCACTCCCTCATGATTTCCACAGTTTTTCACAAATGTTTTGAGAAAAAAGGCAAGTGATGAAACAAAACCACTTTGGGTTCTCATGGAATCAATAGACTACAGAGGTATAAAATATATAATGCCAAGCTAACCGTCTTTGAAATGAATACAATGTATTTAGCTTAGGTGTCTGGTGGGAATTATGTTACCTGAACTAGTTAAGTTATTTTTATGCTTATCTTAGTCAGAATTATCAGAAATATAACTGATTTTTATCAAATAAATTGAGCTATCAATTCTGATGATCATATATATATATATTGTTTTGTATATTATTTTGGTTGACATAATATAGTTACATTATATCAAAATATTTATATTAACATGTAAATGGTTTATAGTTAAATTAAATAGATCAAGTGTTCCATTCTTAGTTTTATTTCTAATATGGAAAATATCAACAAATAAGTACTACATACACAAACTTTATGATCTTCAATATTTCTGAAGACAGTAAAAGGGTTCTGAGAGCAAAATGTTTGAAAATTGCAACTCTAGAACTATTCTTATTGCTAAGTTTTCACAGCTAAAGTGTGAAGATGGTCTTGCACAGTTGGCAAATAGTTTGGTCTCAGGCTTAGGAAGTCTGAAACTTGGGACCAGTTCCCCAGCACCAAGATAATTTGTCCCCCTCCTCAAGCTATAAGAAGTTGAAAACATGCACTGTTTCTTCCACCCTCCACCCAAGTGAGAAAAGCGAAGACTGAGTTTGGAAGAAGGTGAGCATGGAGAAGATGAGCCATCAGTGCCACATAGTCATTTATCTGGTGTCAAAGGAGGAACTTCCAAAGTCACTCATTGAACCATCCTGTTTCTACCTGATAGAAAATATACTTCATTTTATATAAAATTTTAATGTTTGTATTTCTTTACACAATGTTTTGGTGCTATTTCTCTCTTCCCCAAGCTGAATTAATTACAATGTTCTTATGCTTTTGTATGTGTGCTGAGGTATTTGCTGGTCATCCAGGAATTATATATCCTATATCTAATATTTTTGTGGTTACAATTTTCAGAGTTTTTGAAAAGGTATAGAAATGATAAACTAGAAAATCTTGAAAACATTGATAAATTCCTGGACACATACACCCTCCCAAGACTGAGCCAGCAAGAAATTGATTCCCTGAACAGACAAATAACAAGGTCTGAAATTTAATCAGTAATAAATAGCCAATTAACAATAACAGCAACAACAAAAACCCAGAACCAGATGAATTCACAGCTGAATTGTACAAGATGAACAAAGAAGAACTGGAACCATTTATACAGAAGCTATTAAAAAAAACTGAGGAGAAGGGTGTCCTCACCAATTCTTTATAAGACCAACATCAACCTGATAACAAAACCTGACAGAGATACAACAACAAAGGAAAACTTCAAGCCAATATCCTCGATGATCATTGATGCAAAAATACTTAAGAAAATACTAGCAAATCAAATCCAGCAGCACATCAAAAAAAACTAATCCACCACAATGAAGCAGGCTTTATCCCTGGGATGCAAAGTTGGTTCAATAATATGAAAATCAATAAATGTGATACATCACATAAACAGAACTAAAGACAAAAGCCAGATGATTTTCTCAATAGATGCTGAAAAGCCTTTTGATAAAATTCAACCTCTCTTCATGTTAAAAACTCTTTATAAACTAGGTATTAAAAGAACACTTCTCAAAATAATAAGAGCCATCTATGACAAACACACAGCTGATATCATAATGAATAGGCAAGAGCTGAAAACACTCCCCTTGAAAATTGACAGAAGACAAGAATGTCCTCTCTCACCACTTCTATTCAACATAGCATTAAAAGTCCTGGCAATCAGGCAAGAGAAAGATATAAAGGACATTGAAATAGGAAGAGAAGAAATCAAATTATCCCTGTTTACAGAAGACATGATTTTATATCAAGAAAACCCCATAGCCTAAGCAGAAATGCTC
>NW_016819104.1:223511-227931 GCF_001698545.2 Rhinopithecus bieti
TTTTTTGAGACGGAGTCTCGCTCTGTCGCCCGGGCTGGAGTGCAGTGGCCGGATCTCAGCTCACTGCAAGCTCCGCCTCCCGGGTTTACGCCATTCTCCTGCCTCAGCCTCCCGAGTAGCTGGGACTACAGGCGCCCGCCACCTCACCCGGCTAGTTTTTTGTATTTTTTAGTAGAGACGGGGTTTCACCATGTTAGCCAGGATGGTCTCGATCTTCTGAGCTCGTGATCCGCCCGTCTCGGCCTCCCAAAGCGCTGGGATTACAGGCTTGAGCCACCGCGCCCGGCCAGAAATGCTCTTTCAACTGATACACAACTTTAGCAATTTCAGAATAAAAAAAATCAATGTAAAAACTATTTCTGTACACCAACAACAGCCAAGTTGAGAGGCAAATTGGAAACACAATCTCATTCACAATTGCCACAGAAAGAATAAAATACCTAAAAATACAGTTAACTGGGGAGATGAAATATTTTTACAATGAAAACTACAAAACTCTGCTCAAAGAAATCAGATTGACATAAGCAAATGGAAAACATACCATGCTCATGGATAGGAAGAATCAACATTGTTAAAAATGGCCATACTGCCTAAAGCAATTTACACATTCAATGTTATTTCTATCATATTAGTTCTAGTTCTTCACAGAACTAGAAAAAAACTACTTTAAAATTTAAAATTCATATGGAACCAAAATAGTTGAAATAGCAGTAGGCAATCCTAACCAAAAAGAACAAAGCTGGAGGCATCACACTACCCAACTATAGCAGAGGGCTACAGTAACAAAAACAGCATGGTACTGGTACAAAAACAGATGCATAAACTAATGAAACAGAATAAAGAGCCAGAAATAAAACTGCACACCTACAACCATCTGACCTTCAACAAAATGACAAAAACAAACAATATTCAATAAATAGTGCAAATATATCTGGCTAGTCATATGCAGGAGATTGAAACTGGATTCCTTCCTTGTACTATATACAAAAGTCAACTCACAATGGATTAAAGACTTAAATGTAAAACCCAAAACTTGAAAAGCCCTGGAAAGCAACCTAGGCAATACCATTCTGGGCATAGACTCAGGCAAACATTTCATGACAAAAATACCAAAGCAATCACAACAAAAGTAAACACTGACAAAAGGAATCTAATTAAGCTATAGAGCTTGCATACAGCAAAATAAACCATCAGCAGGGTAAACAGACAACCTATAAAATGGGAAAAAATATTTACAAACTATGTATCTGACAAAGGTCTAACATCCAGCATGTATAAGGGACTCAGACAAATTTACAAGAAAAAAAAACATTAAAAAGTGGGAAACGGATGTAGCAGACAAAAGAAGACATACAGGCAGCCAACAAGCCTATGAAAAAAAGTTCAACATCACTGATCATTAGAAAAATCCAAATAAAAACCACAATGAGATACTATCTCACATCAGTCAGAATGGCTATTATTGAAAAGTCAAAAACAACAGATGTTCGCGAGGTTGAGGAGAAAAGGTAACGCTTACACACTGTTGGTGGAAATGTAAATTCGTTCAGCCATTGTAGAAAGCAGTGTGGGTATTTCTCAAAGACCTGAAATCAGAACTACCATTTGACCCAGCAATCCCATTACAGGGTATATAGCCAAAAGAATATAAATCATTCTGTCATAAGGACACATGCACATATATGTTCATCATGGCACTATTTAGCAAAGCCATGGAATCATCCTAAATGCCCATAAATGGTAGGATGTATATAGAAAATGTGGTACATATACACCATGTAATATTATAGTATTCAACCATAAAAGAGAATGAGCATTCGTCCTTTGCAGCAACATGGTTGGAGCTAGAGGCCATTATCCACAGCAAACTGAAACAGGAACAGAAAACCAAATCCTGCATGTTTTCACTTATAAGTGGGAACTAAATTATGACATGGACACATAGAGGAGAACAACAGACACTGGGGTCTTCTTGAGCATAGAGGCCGGCAGGAGGGAGATGATTAAAAAAATAACTATTGGGTATTAGGCCAAGTACCTGGATGAAACCCCCCATGACACAAGTTTACCAATATAACAAACCTTCACATGCACTCCTGAACCTAAAATAAAAGTTAGAAAGATGAATATTAAAAAGTAGGCCCAGGCATGGTGGCTCATGCCTACAATCCCAGCACTTTGGCAGGTCGAGGCAGGCAGATTGTTTGAGCGCAAGAGTTTCAGACTAAGTTGGGCAACATGGGAAACCCCGTCTCTACAAAAAATACAAAAATCAGCTGGGTGCAGTGGCAAGTGGCTATAGTCCTAGCTACTTGGAGGCTGAGGTGGGAGGATCACTTGAGCCCAGGAAGCTGAGGTTACAGTGAGCAGATATTGTGGCACTGAAATTCAGCCTGGGCAACAGAGTGAAACCTTGTCTCAATAAAACTAAATAAAAGTAAAAAATAAATCAATAAACCAATAAAAAAGAAAAAGATCTAGAAACAAAATAACATATAGTTTCAATAATTGCTTCCCAAATAGCACAAGATACTTTGAACATTTTTACTTGCTCACTTCCTCCTCCAAACTGCTATGTTGATAAGGCCTTCTTGAGTGTAATTGTCAGATTATTTTACATTTTGCCTTTTTCTTACAAATCACTTTTGACAATTACACTAATTTTCACGACTGTCTTATTGATGATAATTTCTACCTACCTATAGTTTTACTGCTTTTCTATTCGGCACACTTAGCTCCATGTTAATTTTTCCAAAGTTTTAGAATTATTTTTCCCTAAAGAATATTTCTATGTTATGCTTTCAGGCAGAGTTCATGGATGATAACATTTTGAAGAGTTTCTATATCAAAACTATATTTCTTCTGTCCTGCACACTAGAATGATAGGCCTAAAGGGAAGATAGTAGATATTTGTTTGGGATGATGGTAGTACATTTCCATATATTCTGTCATGTTCAATATACTTTTTCCCCAGATTATAAATACACATTAATTCGAAACACTACCATCTTGTCTACACTGTTGCAACTCTAGTTCCTTCTTATGATAGCCTAGTTTTATACAGAAAACAAACAGACATGCAAATAAACAAAAGCAACTATACTCTTCTGTTTAGCATGAAGGCCGATATCAGAAGTAGCTGCTCTGAGTTGGAGGAGCTAGTTTTCCTGTGTTGCAAACCCATCACTTACTGTATTTCATGGAACACAGAACTTAAGACATCAGCAGTTATGTAGTATATCAATTTCCTGAGTCACTACAAAGAAAAATTGCTGACAGTTAAAGTATGATATTGCATGATTTTAAGACACATCAGAATTGTTAAATAAATGCTAAAATGTGAAAGTTTGCAAAGCTGAAAACCAATGAAATGTGGTAACTGTGTGACTGCTCATAGCCCTCTCCATTCTATCCTCAGATTTTGCTACAATAATAGTTTGGAAGATCTATTCCTGAAAATTTCGGGGAAAGAACCTTTTTTTTAAAGTCCTCCTTCTCTGTCTCCTTTCCTAATCCTGTTGGATTGAGCTCTCAGTCTGGTTCTGTTTGCTCTGTAACTTCCAAAAATTCCTAATTGACATCCCTTTGGCAACCCTCCTAATCCCGTAGTGCTGCCGTGTATTCGTTTTACACCTGCCTTGCCATTTCAATTGGCATAATTTTTATTGACGCATCTCGAACAACAAACAGGTTTTTTTCAATAGATTGTCTCCAAAAATCCTCATTTCAATTGTGCTCCTTTTCCCATCCACACCCTTTTTCTGTAAAGGATACTAGGCAACAAGCCAACAGTAATTTTCAACTCAGGGAGATGAGGTTTTATTCCTTTAAGGCAAATTTTTCTTTTAAATTCAAGGCAGTCAATTTCCTCAGCCAGGAGAGAAGGTTTTCATAATTGACACTAAAACACAGACATTCATTAATTCAAAACTTCCATGGTATCAACAGCCAAGCAAGGTAGTATGTTCGGACTTTTGTCCTCACATATGTTGTAGCAACAGGCAATATTTATATCTGTACAATTCAGGATACAAATTATATGAACAACTGAAACATGTTTTAAAATATTTTTTCTTTTTTTTAAATATGTTGCTTTATTGGAACTATTCAGAACTCTTGGGGTGCATCATACTCAAGTATGCATCTTCAACATCTCAGATGATATCTAAATCTGTCCTCATGAATGATTTACAAAGATCCTACTACTCCAAGCAGATGGTCTTTTCTTTGAAAATAGTTTCAAACACATACAACGTTCCAAATATTTTAATGGTTATCTGCAATATGTCTGCTTTAACTTATTTATCATTATTTTCTAAAAAGTTATCACAGACAAATTTATAAAATAAAAATAAATATTTAAGGGAAATTTGTTAATAGGACAGGAATATAGATAGCAAAATTTTTTTTTTTTTTTTTT
>NW_016819104.1:228490-232861 GCF_001698545.2 Rhinopithecus bieti
CTGCTCCCCATGATAGGCCCCAGTGCGTGATGTTCCCCTTCCCGAGTCCAAGTGATCTCATTGTTCAGTTCCCACCTATGAGTGAGAACATGCGGTGTTTGGTTTTCTGTTCTTGTGATAGTTGATAGCAAAATTTTAAAAGGTTTTTAGTACAAACATATATTCTAAATTATTCTTTGAAGGGTTAAAAACAGATCACAAATATGGATGCTCAACTAGTTGATAGTATTACACTTATCTATTAATAGCTCCCTTTATATAGTAATTTTTGATAAGATGATTTCAAATGAATGAGGTGGTGTTGGACATGCTATGTTAGAATCCCTGTTCTTCCATTTACAACCTAAAGGCTTGGACATATTAACCTGCTCAAGCCATGGTTTTCTTATTATAAATTGCTGAAAATAATAACATGTTCATAGATTTGTGAGAGTTTAAATGAAATAATACATAATACATAGCTTTTGATCATTCTGGACACATAAAGTTCCATAAATATTAGTTATTATCAATATCACTGTGTTTGAAATACAGATGTTGAGATCAGTGGCAGTTAAAATGCCAGACACATTTTGTTTAATACTTTTTTTAAAGAAGGATAGGCTCATTTTAGGGCAGAGATGTTGCTTAATACTTAAGTTTTAAGTATAATCTGTTATTATGAATTTGGCAAAGTATTGCAATACTGTAGAATATTTTAACTCAAAGTGTAAACTAATTTGAATTCACAGTGTCAAAGAATGCAACATCTTTGAAATAAATCCATGGGAAGAACATAATAGAAACAAATCCACAATTTGCCTTATATTCCCTGATCTCCTTTGATAAAATTCAAAGAAAAATAATATTGAGGTTAGCCAGCTTCCACTTAAGAGGATGTTTATACATATCATTACAATTTTGGATCTCTCTGTAAAATAGTGTTGTTTTATGAATTCTGTGAAATATATAACAAATTTTTATACATTTAACTTCAAGTTCAAGGTGAAATAAATGACTTGAATTCGTGTAGCGGAGGGACATGAAAGGGAGTGTAAAGCAAGATCTAAGAGAAGTGGAAGGTTTCCATTAACAAAGTCAGTAGATTGTAGAAAATAAATAGAAAATATAGGTGCATGATGGAGGCGTCACCGAAGCATCTGAAAATGGCCCTGAAGTTCTTGCCAACAGGTAGTTGCCTGGTTTGGAAAGTATTTCTTATCTAGATTACAGGACTCTCCCGATACTCAATTAGAGATGTTTTTTCTTTTCTTTTCTTTTCTCATCTCTTCTCTTTTCCTTTCCTCTTTCTTTCTTTCTTTCTTTCTTTCTTTCTTTCTTTCTTTCTTTCTTTCTTTCTTTCTTTCTTTTTCTTTTTTCCTCCCTCCCTTCCTTCCTTCTTTCCTTTCTTCCTTCCTTCCTTTCTTTCTTTCTCTTTCTTTCTTACTTTCTTTCTTTCCTTCTTTCTTTCATTCTTTCTTTCTTCTTTCTTTCTTTTTTTCTTTTCCTCCCTCCCTTCCTTCCTTCTTTCCTTTCTTCCTTCCTTCCTTTCCCTTCTCCTCCTCCTCCTCCTCCTCCTCCTCCTCCTTCTTCTTCTTCTTTCTTCTTCCTTCTCCCTTCTCCCTTCTTCCTTCTTCTTCTTCCTTCATTAGAACTGGGAGAATTCATGTATTGATGAAAACCAGGTTGACTGGTAGCAAAATAGTCCTTAATAGAAGTCATATTAGTAAGACATACCCTCACTATGAGACCATTAAAATTTGATAAAATTTTCCTTATTATTTTGAATATATGGTTTATAAATTTGTTCTGGCTTAGGACATTAACAATATTCTCACAAGCTTTATTTTCTGCTATAATTCCATTTAATTCAGCATTCTTTATTCTTTATTTAATGTTCTATATTATATATAGATGGTGGCGAGCAGTATTCATTGATTCCACCTTTCGTCATATAGTTAAATGCAGGTGTACATACATGAGAAATCAGGCCACATATTAGAGATTTTAGGTTAATAAATGAATCATACTAAGTCACTGTTAGCTCAGATTTAAGAATAATCTCAATCTTAGACCAGTATTATTTTATGTGATAATGCTAGCACATTCACATTTAATATTATAAACATTATCTAACTCTGACTTGCATTTAAGACGGATAGACACACTTTACTATTTAGTATTATAGTTGCTTTACCGAATTCTGGAAAGAAACCAAAGATTAACAAGAACTTGCCCTTATTCTGGAGAAGTTCACATCTTTTACAGCCATAATGTAAGTCCTCCATCTTTGCAGTGTGCATTTGTGCTGCCTCTCAAGCCACTCCCCTTCCACACTTCCCACCCCCAAAAATGGTTCTGGTACACAGCCTAACAAAGTACTGGGAAGTATATTCACAAATAATAAACTACAATAATGCATTGTTTTTTTCATATATCAGTTTCTTTGTAAATTCGACACAATAAGATCAACTGGTGCTTGTTTGAAAAGACAGTATGTTAATTGAAATGCCAATTGCATAACTGATTTTACTGTTTTCTCTCTACCTGCTATTGGAAAAGAAATGCTTCTCATGTTTAGACTGACAGAAAAAACAATATCTAGGGTTTATTCCGCATTCGAATAGTCCAGTTTGGCCACAATTTTAACCTGGTCCAAGCAAAGAAACTGTACAAGTGTGTGTGTCAGAGACTACAGAAGGAAAATGGCATCTGACTACCAGAGCTCCATCTCCTGAGATGCCCTTCTTGGCTTGATTCTGGTGAAAAATGCAAGATCGTAGTTGGCTGCTCAACACTGGCAAGAAGAAGGCGAACAAAGTAAAACACTGATAAATCTTCTGAAGCTTCCACTAGATAGGACCTATCATTCCTGACTAGTGTGATATTACTATGGGTGGATGAGTGGATGGATAGACAGACAGACAGACAGACAGAGAGAGAGAGAGAGAGAGAGAGAGAGAGAGAGAGAGAGATAAATAGATACAGGCTTTTCCTGATTATAATTAATGCACTTTTTTTCTTGTTTAAGCTGGACCTGCTCCTTTTAATTTTGTAATCCTATAGGAACACAGGACCTGAAAGTTTTAGTGAACATAAAATCACTGAGAGGATTTGTGGAAAATGCCTATGCATGGGTCCTATCCACTGAGTTTCTAATTAGTAAATTTGGTCTTAGTCCATGTCTCTCATGCAGGTATACTGAGTTTGCTATTTTATGGAAAAAATGAATACATTTTAAATAGAAATGATATAGACTACTAGAAAGGAATAGCTTGGATACTACCATCCGAACTTACAGCTTTGCTGCTGCTTCACATGTAGTTATTATAGGTAGCTAGTGGCCGGGCACGGTGGCTCATGACTATAATCCTACCACTTTAGGAGGCTGAAGTGGGTGGATCACAAGGTCAGGAATTCCAGACAAGCCTGACCAACATGGTGAAACCCCGTCTCTACTAAAACGCAAAATGCAAAAAAATGGGTGTGGTGGCACATGCCTGTAATCCCAGCTACTCAGGAGGCTGAGACAGGAGAATTGCTTGAACCTATGTGTATCTCATTATTAAATAATTCCTACAATCTTATGTATCAGGCAGGCTTCCATAACATAAAAGGAGAGTTAAGAGTGACTCATATAATGTGGTTGTTGATAAAGATTTAAAACAATGCTGGCAGTCATTATAGGATTAAGAATAGACTGCAGTTGGACCAGTGGATCTCAAATTTAGCTCATCATTGGAATCATCTAGAAAAAAAATGACTTATAAATTATACCCCCCCCACCCAGAGAATCTGATTTTATTGGTCTAGGGTCTAGGGTCTGGGTTGGTCATCAAATTTTTTAAATTGTCTCAAGTGACTCTAACACATGACCAAATTTGGGGAACACTGCATGGAACCAATGCCTTACCGCAACCAAAACGGATTACCAACAATAGACAGTAGTCTTATTTCTTCACTGAATGCTTACAATTGTTTTATCTTTTAACTACTTTAAAACATATTAGAAAAGTATGTGCTTCTTTGTTTTGTTTAGAATTAATTCATTGTTATAAAATTCAGCTAATTTTTTTGTTTTGTTTTTTTCATGTTTTGACATCTAGTAAGAGTGAAATAAGGTTGAAAAGACCAGCCCTGATGAAGGACCAAGGACTAGAACACTGACTCTTTCAAGCAGACCAGTAATTCTCAATTTCTGGGTTTCTCAATAAGATATTTTGAATAGAGAGAAGGAAAATGACATTTTATATTTATACTTCTTGCTTCTTTCAGTTACACCGACTTCCTAAATGTGGTGATAAGGAGATAACTAACTTAGCAATTTTTGAAAACTCAGGCAAAACTTTTTTTTTGCATATCATAAAATAAATTATAAAGAAGAGAGTGAAT
>NW_016819104.1:234897-240405 GCF_001698545.2 Rhinopithecus bieti
GAGAGAGAGAGAGAGAGAGAGAGAGAGAGAGAGAGAGATAAATAGATACAGGCTTTTTCCTGATTATAATTAATGCACTTTTTTTCTTGTTTAAGCTGGACCTGCTCCTTTTAATTTTGTAATCCTATAGGAACACAGGACCTGAAAGTTTTAGTGAACATAAAAATCACTGAGAGGATTTGTGGAAAATGCCTATGCATGGGTCCTATCCACTGAGTTTCTAATTAGTAAATTTGGTCTTAGTCCATGTCTCTCATGCAGGTATACTGAGTTTGCTATTTTATGGAAAAAATGAATACATTTTAAATAGAAATGATATAGACTACTAGAAAGGAATAGCTTGGATACTACCATCCGAACTTACAGCTTTGCTGCTGCTTCACATGTAGTTATTATAGGTAGCTAGTGGCCGGGCACGGTGGCTCATGACTATAATCCTACCACTTTAGGAGGCTGAAGTGGGTGGATCACAAGGTCAGGAATTCCAGACAAGCCTGACCAACATGGTGAAACCCTGTCTCTACTAAAAACGCAAAAATGCAAAAAAATGGGTGTGGTGGCACATGCCTGTAATCCCAGCTACTCAGGAGGCTGAGACAGGAGAATTGCTTGAACCTATGTGTATCTCATTATTAAATAATTCCTACAATCTTATGTATCAGGCAGGCTTCCATAACATAAAAGGAGAGTTAAGAGTGACTCATATAATGTGGTTGTTGATAAAGATTTAAAAACAATGCTGGCAGTCATTATAGGATTAAGAATAGACTGCAGTTGGACCAGTGGATCTCAAATTTAGCTCATCATTGGAATCATCTAGAAAAAAAATGACTTATAAATTATACCCCCCCCACCCAGAGAATCTGATTTTATTGGTCTAGGGTCTAGGGTCTGGGTTGGTCATCAAATTTTTTAAATTGTCTCAAGTGACTCTAACACATGACCAAATTTGGGGAACACTGCATGGAACCAATGCCTTACCGCAACCAAAACGGATTACCAACAATAGACAGTAGTCTTATTTCTTCACTGAATGCTTACAATTGTTTTATCTTTTTAACTACTTTAAAACATATTAGAAAAGTATGTGCTTCTTTGTTTTGTTTAGAATTAATTCATTGTTATAAAATTCAGCTAATTTTTTTGTTTTTGTTTTTTTCATGTTTTTGACATCTAGTAAGAGTGAAATAAGGTTGAAAAGACCAGCCCTGATGAAGGACCAAGGACTAGAACACTGACTCTTTCAAGCAGACCAGTAATTCTCAATTTCTGGGTTTCTCAATAAGATATTTTGAATAGAGAGAAGGAAAATGACATTTTATATTTATACTTCTTGCTTCTTTCAGTTACACCGACTTCCTAAATGTGGTGATAAGGAGATAACTAACTTAGCAATTTTTGAAAACTCAGGCAAAACTTTTTTTTTGCATATCATAAAATAAATTATAAAGAAGAGAGTGAATTTTTAAATTAAAAATCTCCATTCGGGATTTTTGTGATATCTTGTTGAAAACTATACTTTTCAGGAAACAGATTTTTCTAAACCCATTTTCTTTTGTCATCATGTCTATTTATATTTCAATTCTTGGTTGTACTATCAATTTTTGTTTTCTAACATTTTATGGAAATTCCTTCAAACAAATTTTACATAAAGATATGTAAAATACACAACTTAATACTTCCAAAATTTTACATGTCTTCAGTTATTGAAAATGTAATTCAACTTGAGAGGTGTTTTAGAAATGAATTCCTAACACAGAGTAAGATACATGTGAAATCCACGTTGGCAACTTTTAATTTGTCCAAAGTTCTGTTTCTAATTTTAAATAAATGGTTTTTCTAAATAATTGCACTTGAACTTCAACATTTAGATAATTACTTTACCTCTTTGTGTCTCTGTTGTTTCAATAATTGCTTCAGGATAATGATAGATTTGTAATGAGTGTTAATTGAGCTAATATGAAAGATACCTTGTGATCTATTATGCATAGTCTTTTTTTTTTATACTTGGGTGATACAAGTGCAGTTCTGTTACATGGATATACTGTGCAGTGGTGAAGTCTAGACATTTAGTGAAGCTATCACCTGAAAAGAATATACGTTGTATGCATTAGTTAATTTCTCACCCATCCTCACTTCCTCTCACTCTATTGATTCTTCAGTGTTTATTATTCCACTTTCTATGTCCATGTGTATACATTATTGCACTCTCACTTACAAGTGAGAACATGCTCTTACCAATATTCTTTTAACCTGCCCACCGCATTGGTCTTTAGAGGTATTAGGAAAAAAAGCTCTTGCTCTATAAATGATGCATAAGAAATCTAGAAAAAAAGGAATCTGGGCTTCATGTCTATCTGACAACAGACAAATAATGGTTGTAGATGACTAAATACCTTTATCTTGCAGAATATTTGCCCTATAGGAATCCAATTAAAATTCAAAAGAGGCTAGAAGACTTTCATTTGGAAAATTTGAAAGGTAGCATTCTTTTTCACTCCTACAGAGGGATATGTACAACGGCCAGGACCTACCAATACTTTAATCTTTTCACTCATTTTCTGTAGATAAATGTACTATCAAAGGTGATAAATTCATGAGTCAAGCTGTCCCATCAACCAACGACACTGAATTTAGGGAAGGTCTCTTCATCTGACATTGCCCAGATAGTGATTTCATTTAATGTGAATTTTCTTGGAGCTAAATTATTTTATAAATCAATTGATACATTTCTTAATATAGGTGAGAAAATGTGTCATTAAATCTAAATGTGTTATTTAATATAAAAACACACAAATTAATAATTACTTATTTACTCAATATTTAATGTATAAAGATGTGTAAGACAATGTGAGTTTTATCCTAATAGAGGAAACACAGAAACAAACATATAAAAAAACCATAATATAATATTCTAAATACTACATTGGAGATGCGCTTAAGGTTTATTAGTAATTCAGAAGAAAGAAAATATTTAGTATTCAGTAGGCAGGAGAAGCACGAATAATTTATTTATTTGGTAATATGGTAGACTAGAAAAGACCTCTCTACCATGAGATTGCTTTTATGTCTTGAAAAAAAAAAGGCAGTGTTTGAGATCTTAAAGCCTTAGACCATAAGTGAGTATGATGAGCAGAGCTCCCTTGCTTCCAAAACATTTTTGAACTCCTAAGAATATTAGATTGTTTATTACTGCAGCATTGCTTAGCCCAAAGCGTCTCAAACTTTTGTGTATATATGAATTACCTGGGGACTTTGTAAATATACAGACCTCAACTCAGTAAATCTGAGTAAAAATTCTACATTTCCAACCAGCTCCCAGGTGATTCTGATGCTGCAGATTCAAGCACCACATCTAGAGTAGCAAGGGCTAGCCTAACTGGCTGTTACAGTGACAGTAATGGCATTGTATTCCAGTATTTCCACTCTATGTTTAGGGCGTATTTCCCAGATGTCATCACTGAATTGCACTGATGTTTGAACTACAGGTAGCAATCTCCAAGTGTGTAACAAAATCACGTCATAATCAATAAAATCATAACCGACAGTTAAAAAGAGAAATCAGAAAAATTACAAGAATAAAATAGAATTAAGCAGAATATAAAGTTATCAGGTTGCATACAGGCCATAAGAGTAAATACTGTTTTGGGAAAATTCACAAGCTATATATTCTTGAGTGCTTTGTAAAATATAGGACCGTTGAAATGTTTTAAATCCAATGATTTATTAATTAATATTCAAAAACGGTTAGAAATGTTAAAATAAATAATCCTTGGGTAATTGTTCTTGGGCACACAGCTGAACACATTCCATAACCTTCCTTGCAGTCAGGTATGGCAATGTGATAAGGTTTTAGCCACTGGGCTGGGTCATAACTGTTATATGATATTTTTATTCTTGATTCACTGATATTTCCACAAGAGATCTTTCAGTCCTTTGCTTCTCTTCCAATGGCAGGATAAAACCTAGGTGATTTTGGAAGACACATTTTGATAATGACAGAGTCCCTGTAAACCTGAACCTCACCAACATGGAGACACTTTGAGCTTTACACTGGAGCAAAACATAAGCTATTACTGGGGGCCTACTTGGTACAGCAATTAAAGTAGCTTAACTCATAAAACATACTGAAATAAAATCTGTAATGGTATAACTACTCTCAGCTCTATGAACGTTTCTCATTGTTTTGGCATAAAAAACAAAGTACTTACTCTAGATGACTATAGACTGAGTGACGTGGCCTCTAGCTATGGCACAGACCTCATTTTATACCTCTCCAAATTCTCCTCAGCTGGATTCCAGTCACACTAACTGCCTTGCTATTCGTTAATGGACTCCCTTCCAAGGACTTTTGCACATTACCTTTTATCTGCCTGGAAAACTATTTCACCAAATATTTGCATTATACCTCTACATGTTTACAGCCCAGATGTTTCTCACATGCTATGAATGCTTCTCTAATAAATTTTTTCTTATTTTTAGAAAATGTAGAGCCCTTTTTGTAGATAACGTGCCTTCATCATTGACTTTGGTGGTGTGTAGTTATACTGCAGTCTGGATGTGGAAATATTTATTTATTTTGATTGGTTGGTATCTATGAGAATTCTTGAACCTACATGTTTATGTGTATCATCGATTGTAGTAAATAATCACCAAATATCGCTTCAAGTGCTATGCCTTTCCTTTCTCTCATCTGGAAACCCAATTTGAATTGTCATATATTTTTATTCTACCATTTAGAATTTGTTATTTCTCTTTAATATTTAAAATTGCATTTCCCTTTTCTGCATTCAGAATTAGCTTTTTTCTATATATACTGGTTTACTAATTATTTTTGACTTTGTCAGACTTCCTCTTTAATACTTCAACTGAGTTCCTGAATTCTATTGCAGTTTGTCTTCATGTCTAGAAGGTTAATTTGTTTTTTTTCCAAGTCTGTAGACTTTTTGAAATCATTTATTTCTTGTACATATTTTGATGTACTCTCTTATTTATTTGTACATATCAAACATTTAATATTTTCTTTCACAAAATTTTAATATCTACATGAGTCTGATTCTGCCATTATGTTTGATGACTCTTAGTCACATTGGCTAGTTTGCTTGTGTGTTTTGTGATTTTGGATAGCAAGCTCAAAACCTATTAAATTTATCTGTGCAAAATATTTTAGCCCAATTAAAAAGTATTAGATGGGCTGGGCATGGTGGCTCACATCTGTAATCCCAGCAACCTGGGAGGCCGAGGCGGGCGGACCACGACGTCAGGAGATCGAGACCATCCTGGCTAACATGGTGAAACCCCGTCTCTACTAAAAATACAAAAGATTAGTTGGGCATGGTGGCAGGCGCCTGTAGTCCAAGCTACTCAGGAGGCTGAGGCAGGAGAATGACGTGAACCTGGGAGGCGGAGGTTGCAGTGAGCCAAGATGGCACCACTGCACTCCAGCCTGAGGGACAGAGTGAGACTCTGTCACACACACACACACAAATATATATATATATATATATA
>NW_016819104.1:240707-301762 GCF_001698545.2 Rhinopithecus bieti
TATATATATATATATTAGATGTACATCTTTAGGAGTACATAAAATGAATGAATGCATTAATATAATCAAATTAGGGTACTTGGGATACTCATCACTTTAACTACTTTTCTTTATGCTAGGAACATTTGAATTATTTTCTTCTAGATATTTTGAAATGTGCAACAGATTAATGTTAACTGTAGTCACCCTAGTGATATAGAGAACAGCAGGTATTATTTATCCTAACTTTATATTTCTACTCATTGATCAAAATCTCTTCATTCTCCCCTCCCACCTCCACCTGCTGTCATCTAGTACCTACCAATCTACTCTATGTTAATGAGATTCATGTCTTTAGCATCTACATATGAGTGAAAACATGTGACTTTTTTTTCTGTTCTTGGTTTATTTTGCTTAACCTAATGACCTCTAATTCCATCCACCTATTATCACCCCATGATTAAATGACATCATTTCAATTTTTGCAGCTGAGTAAGAATCCTATGTGTGTGTGTGTGTGTGTGTGTGTGTATTACAAGCTTGTCCAACCCAAAGCCCACAGGCTGCATGTGGCCAAGGATGGCTATGAATGCAGCTCAACAGAAATTTGAGCTTTCTTAAAATACCATGATTTTTTTTTTCAAAATTTTTTAGCTCATCATCTATTGTTAGTGTCAGTGTACATTATGTGTGTCCCAAGACAATTTTTCTTCCAATGTGGCCCATGAAAGCCAAAAGATTGGACTCTCCTGGTGTATCACATATATGTATCTGTGTCTGTGTGTGTATGTTTGTGTGTGTATAAATGTGGTGTGTATATATATATGTGTGTGTGTGTGTATAAGTATTAGTACATTCTCACACTGCTGATAAAGACGTACTCAAGACTATTTATAAAGGAAAGAGGTTTAATCAACTCACAGTTCAGCATGGATGGGGAGGCTTCAGCCAACTTATAATCATGGTGGAATGGGAAGAAAACATGCCCTTTTTCACATGGTGGCAAGAAGGAGATGTGCCAAGCAAAAGGGGAAAAAGCCCCTTATGAAACCATCAGAACTCACGAGAACTCATTCACTATCACAAGAACAGCGTGAAGGTAATTGACCCCATGACTAAATTACCTCCCAACAGGTCCCTCCACAACACATGGGGATTATATGACACATACAAATCAAAGAGGCATTTGGGTGGGGACATAGAGTCAAACCATATCACTTCACCCAGCTCCTCCCAAATCTCATGTCCTCACATTTCAAAACACAGTAATGCTCTCCCAACAGTCCTCCAACAGTCCTCCAAAGTCTTAACTGATTTCAGCATTAACTCAAAATTCCAAGTTAACTTAAAATTCCAAATTAACTCAAAAGTCCAAGTTTAAAGTCTCATCTGAGACAAGGCAAGTCCCTTTGCCTATGAGCCTATAAAATCTAAAGCAAGTTAGTTACTTCTGAGGTACAATGGGGATACAGGCATTGGGGAAATACACCTGTTCCAAATGGGGGACATTGGCCAAAACAAAGGGGCTACAGGCCCTATGCAAGACTGTAATCCAATAGGTCAGACATCAAACCTTAAAGTTACAAAATGATCTCCTTTGACTCTAAATCTCACAGCCAGGGTATGCTGATGCAAGAGGTGGGCTCCCAAACCCTTGGGCAGCTCTGCTCCTGTGCCTTTACAGGGTACAGCCTCCTATCAGCTGCTTTCATGGGCTGGCACTGAGTGTCTGTGGCTTTTCCAGGTGCACAGTGCAAGCTGTCGATTGATCTATTGTTCTAGGGCCTGGAGGACAGTGGCTGCCTTCTCATAGCTCCACTAGGCAGTGCCCCAGTGGGGACTCTGTGTGGGGCTCCAACTCCACATTTCGTTTCTGCACTGCCCTAGCAGATGTTCTCCATGAAGGCTGCTCTGCCCCTGCAGCAAACTTCTGCCTGGGCATCCAGGAATTTCCATACATCCTCTGAAACCTAGTGGAGGTTCTCAAACATCAATTCTTGACTTCTGTGCACCTGCAAGCCCAACACTGCATGTAAGCCACCAAGGCTTAGGACTTGCACCCTCTGAAGCAACTTTCTGAATGATATGTTGGCCCCTTTAAGCCACCTCTGGAGCTGGAGCAGCTGGTATGAAGGGCACCATGTCCCAAGGCTGTATAAAGCAGAGGGATCCTGGGCCCGGCCCATGAAACCATTTTTTCCCTCCTATACCTCCAGACCTGTGATGGGAGAGGCTGCCATGCTGTGGTGTGAGGGACCTGTGATGAGAGGGGATGCACAGGTGATTAACATTCCGCTCCACATTACTTATGCAAATTTCTGCAGCTGGTGTGAATTTTTCCCCAGAATATAAAGTTTTCTTTTTTATTACATCATCAGGCTGCAAGTTTTCCAAAATTTTATGCTCTACTGCATCTTGAACACTTTGCTGCTTAGAAATTTCTTCTGCCAGGCAGGCCACTACAGGCCTGTAATCCTAGCACTTTGGGACACCGAGGCAGGCAGATCACTTGAGGTAAAGAGTTTCGAGACCAGCCTGGCCAGAGTGGTGAAACTCTGCCTCTACAAGAAATAGAAAAATCAGCTGGGCATGGTGACTTGCACCTGTGGTCCCAGCTTCTTGGGAGGCTGAAGCAGGAGAATCACTTGAACCTGGGAGACGGAGGTGCAGTGAGCCAAGATTGCACCACTGCACTCCAACCTGGGTGACAGAGTCAGACTGTCTTAAAAGAAAAAAAAAATAAAGAATTTTTTTCTGCCAGATACCCTAAATCATCTCTCTCAAGCTCAAAGTTCCACAGATCTCGAGGGCAGGAGCAAAATACCACCACTCTCTGCGAAAGCATTAACAAGAGTTACCTTTGCTCCAGTTCCCAACAAGTTCCTCATCTCCATCTGAGACCACCTCAGCGTGGACTTTATTGTCCATATCACTATCAACATTTTAGTCAAAGCTATTTAACAAGTCTCCAGGAAGTTCCAAACATTCCCACATCTTCTGACTTCTGAGCCTTCCAAGTCTCTAGGAAGTTCCAAACTTTCCCACATTTTCCTGTCTTCTTCTGAGCCCTCCAAACTGTTCCAACCTCTGCCTGTTACTCAGTTCCAAAGTCACTTCCACATTTTTGAGTATCTTTACAGCAGCACCCCACTACCTGGTACCAATTTACTGTATCAGTCCATTCTCACACTGCTAATAAAGACGTATCTGAGACTGCGTAATTTTTATAGGAAAGAGGTTTAACTGACTCACAGTTCATTATGGCTGCGGAGGCCTCAGGAAACTTACAATCACGGTGGAAAGGGAAGCAAACATGTCCTTCTTCACATGGTGGGAGCAAGGAAAAGTGTCAAGCAAAACAGGGAAAATAACCTATGAAACCATCAGTCAGGGGTCTGTCCTGCCGACCCTGACCCAACCACAGATGAATAATAAAACCACAGATATTCTGCCTGTCAGTCCGGCTAAGAGTTCAGGCCCCTGACAGACACCAAGGAAGGTGCTGTAAAGAGTAGCACTTGAGTCCCTGACTAGCTGAACCTGCAGGCATTTATTCAGCACACTTTAAATGACAAAGGCTTTGAGTCAGCACACCTGTGGGTAACTAATTTGGTTGCCCTCCCCCTGAGAGAGCCATCCTGTCCGTGAGTGATCAAAGGTTAGTCTTAGGGCCACATGAGTAAGCAAGCTATTTAGATAAATTCCCTTATACTCCTTTGTACCTGCCTTAAACTTTACTCAAGTTACAGATAAGGCGGCCTTCAGCCAGATCTATTACTGGAGCTTATGCAAACCCTCTGGCCTTCCAAGAAGGTTTGTGTCTATTTCCATAACTATCTTTAAAATGTTTCCCACCAGACTGACTGAACTCCCACACATCAGATCTCATGCAATCTCACTCACTATCACAAGCACAGCATGAGGGTAACCAACCCCATGATTAAATTACCTCCCACCAGGTCCTTCCCATGACACGTGGGAATTATGGAAACTACAATTCAAGGTGAGATTTAGGTGGGGACAAAGAGCCAATTCATATCAGTATGTAATTGTGGTATATGTATATGACGGAATATAAATATTTCATAGATATCTATGAATAAATGTGATATGTATATGTACACAAACAAATACATAGATCACTTTTTTATTTATTCATCTATTCATGGGCATTTAGGTTTATTTCATATTTTTGCTACTGTGAATAAAGTTGAAATACACATAGGAGGACAGATATCTCTTTAATATTGATTTTATTTTGAATAGATCCAGCAATGGGATTGCCGATCTTATGGCAGTTCTATTTTTAGTTTTTTGAAGAACTTCTGTACTGTTTTCCGTAGTGGCTGTACTAATTTAGATATCTTCCAAGAGTGTATGAGAATTTCCCTTTCTCCGCATCCTTACCAGTATTCATTAATTTGTTTGTATTTTGGATAGAACCTACTCTAATCTAGGATGAAATAGTATCTTATTGTTATTTTGATTTGCATTTTTCAAATTATTGATGATGTTGAGTATTTCTTTCATATATCTGTTGACCACTTATATGGGAAATGTCTATTCACATTTTTTGCCCATTTTAATCAGACTATATTTTGCTATTAAGTTGTATGAGATTCTTATATATTCCCCTTATTAATCCCTTGTCAGATAGATATGTTGAAACTATTTTCTCCAATTCTGTGAATAGCTGTTTCACTTTCTTAATTGTTTCCTTTGTTTTGCAGCAACTTTTTACTTTGATGTGACCATATTTGTCTATTTTTGCTTTTGTGTCTGTGTTTTAGGTTCTAAAATAATTATTTCCCAAAATCAATGTCTTGGAATGTCCCCAATGTTCTCTTCTAGTAGCTACATAGTTTCAAGTCTTATACTTCACTATATAATCCATTTTTGTTTGATTTTTGTATATCGTGAGACATAGGGGTCTGCTGCTGTAGTTATTCAGTTTTCATAGCACTATTTATTCAAGAGTGTGTCCCTTGCCCAACATATGTTCATGGCACTTTTGTCAAAAATGAGTTGACTATAAATGCGTGAATTTATATATTGGTTCTCTATTCTGTTACATTAACTTATATGTCCATTTTTATACCAGGGCCACACTGATTTGGTTACTATAGCTTTGTAGTATAATTTGAAGTCAGGTAATGTGATGTTTCCAGTTCTATTTGTTTGGTTCCGGATTGCTTTTGCTGTTCCAGGTCTTTAGTGGTTTCATAAAATTTTAGAATTTTTTTCAATTTTCTGAAAAATGTTATTAGTATTTTGACAGATATTGCATTAAATCTACAAATTGTTTTGGTAGTATTGTCAGTTCCATGATATTAATTTTTCCAATCCATGAGCATGAATCATTTTTTTCCCCTGTCTTTTCAAGTGTGTTTTGTAATTTTATTTTTATAGATGTTTTATATTTTGGTTAAATTTATTTTAGGGTATTTTATATTCCCTGTAGCTTTTATAAATGGGATTTCTTTTTTTATTTTTTTTTTTTTTTTTTTTTTTTTTGTGGGGAGGATCACTGGCTATTGATGTATATAAATGCTACTGATTGTTGTATATTAGGTTTATGTCCTGTCACTTTACTGAACTCATTTCAGTTCTCACCATTTTTTGGTGGAGTCTTTATGCTTTTCTAAATGTAAGATTATGTCATCTCTAAACAAAACTAATTTGACTTCTTCTTTGCAATTTGCATGCCTTTTTTTTATTTCTCTTTCCTCATTGCTCTGGCCACCACATCCAGTACTTTGTTGAATTAAAGTGATAAAACTGGGCATCCCATCTCATTCCAGATTGTAGAGAAAATTATTTTAATTTTTGCCCATTCAGTATTATATTTGGTGTGAGTCTGACATAGGCAGTCTTTATTATTTTGCTGTATGTTTATTCTATATTCAGATTATAGAGGATTTTTGTCATAAAGAGATGTTAAATTTTATTAAAGACTCATTTCATCATCTATTAACACGATCATATGGTTTTTGTTCCATATATTTGTTCATATATTTGGTTCTCCATTTTGTTTTGTTCTGTTAGTGTCATATATCACTTTGATTGATTTGTTTACGTTGAACCATTCTTGCATCCCAGTGATAAACTCCACTTCATCATGGTAAATGATCTTTTGATCTTTTTAACATGTCTTGAATTCAGTTTGAGGATCATTTATTGAGGATTTTTGAATCTATGTTCATTAGGGACATTGGCTGTAGTTTTTGTGTATATGTTATGTCCTTATCTGATTTTGGTACCAGGGCAATATGGGCCTCACAGGATAGATTTGACAGTGCTCTCGCCTCCTGATATTTTTTAAGAATTAGAGAAGAATTGGTATCAGTTCTTCTTTAAATGTTTGGTAGAATTTAGCAGTAAAACCCTCGGGTCCTAGAATTTTCTTTGACAGGAGTGTATGTGTTCAGAAATTTATCTGCTCCTTTTAGGTTTTCCAATTGTTTGTCATACTGTTAATTATAGTCTCCAGTGATTCTTTGGACTTCTCAGTTGTTATGTCTCTTCTCTCATTTCTGATTTTATTTATTTGAGTTTTCCCTTTTTTTCTTAGTCAAGCTTTCATTTTCATTATATGTGTGTTCTTAAAGCTAAAGTAGGTCTCTTTTAGTCAGTATATAGTTGGATGTTTTAAAAAAGAATTCATTCTCCTCTTGTATGTCTTTTGATTGGAGAAGTTAATAAATATATATTTGAAGTAATTGTTAGCATATTTAAAGCAATTAAAGTAAAAGTAATTATTATTAAGACTATTGCCATTTGACTAATTTATTTTATTTTATTTTTTATTTTATTTTATTTTATTTTTTTGAGATGGAATCTCGCTCTGTCACCCAGGCTGGAGTGCAGTGGCCAGATCTCAGCTCACTGCAAGCTCCACCTCTCAGGTTTACGCCATTCTCCTGCCTCAGCCTCCGAGTAGCTGGGACTACAGGCGCCTGCCACCTCGCCCGGCTAGTTTTTTGTATTTTTTAGTAGAGACAGGGTTTCACCATGTTAGCCAGGATGGTCTCAATCTCCTGACCTCGTGATTCACCCATCTCAGCCTCCCAAAGTGCTGGGATTACAGGCTTGAGCCACCACGCCCGGCCTTGACTAATTCTTTTACATCTGTTTTGTAGTCCCTTTTTTTCTATCTCATTTATTATCTTGCTTTGTAATTGGATGGTTTTTCATAGTGATATGCTTTGGATTTTTGTTATTTGTTTGTCTTTTATTATTACGATTTTTTTTTGAGAGAGAGAGTCTCGTTCAGTCTCCCAGGCATTAGTATGCTGCAGCATCCACCTCCCAGGTTCATGAGATTCTCATGCCTCAGCCTCCAGAGTAACTGGAACTACAGGCATGTGCCATCACGCCGAGCTAATTTTTTGTATTTTTAGTAGAGATGGGGTTTTGGCATCTTGCCCAGGCTGGTTTCAAATTCCTGAGCTCAAGCAATCCATCTGCTTTGGCCTCCCAAAGTGCTAGGATTACACATGTGAGCCACCATGCTGGGCCAGTTTTTCATAGTAAGATGCTTTGATTCCTTACTCTTTATCTTTTGTTTGTCTACTGTAGGTTTTTTTCTTTGGAATTATCTTGGGGCCATATGCAATATTTTACAGATATAACAGTTTATTGTAAACTCATTGACACTTCAATTCAATTACATGAAAAATTATATTATTTAAGTTAGCCCCCTCCACAATTGGTTTTGATGTAATATTGAGTATTCATATAAAGATTTTTGTAGTTATAGCTATGTTTATTTTTTCTTTTAAACTTTTATACTAGAGTTATAAATTGTTTGTACACCATGGTTACCATATTGGAGTATTCCGAATTTGATTATATACTAGCTTTTACCAGTGAGTTTCAGTTTCATATATTTTCAATTTATTAATTAGCATCCTTTAAACCATTTTTTTGGTTACCAGTTGTTATTGTTTTCTTTTAGCACTTTTAACATATTGTCCTATTCTCTCATGGTCTGCAAGGTTTCTGCTGACAAATCTCTTAATAGCCTATTTAGATTTACCCCATATGTGACAAGTTCCTTTTCTCTTGTTGCATTCGAAAACCTTCTATTTCTTCTAATTTTTGCAGTTTGATGATAGTGTGAAACAGTAAAATCCTCTTCTTTCAAACGTTTCAAACTTTTGAGAGCCTTTGATCCACTTCTTCCAAGATGTTGATATCTTTCCCAGGATTTGAGTAGTTTTCTAACACTATTTCTTTAAATATGCTTTCTATCTCTTTCTCTCTTCTCTTTCTTACACTTCCAAATCCATATGTTATTTTTCATAATATAATATCCTCAATCCTGCAATCTTTCTTCATCCATTCCTTTTTCTCCTCTGAATGGATAATTTTAAGTGACCTATCTTTGAGTTCATAAATACTTTTGTTCTGTTTTATCAAGTCTGCTTTTGAAGCTCTCTATTGCAATTTTCGTTTCATTTATTGTATTATTCAATTTTAACATTCTGCTTTGTTCTACTTTTTATGATTTATCTATGATGAACTTCTCAATTGTTCGTATACTATTTTCCTGATTTCAATGAGTTGTCTGTGTTCTCAGGCAGCTCACTGAATTTTCTCAAGGCAATTATTTCAATTTTTGGTCAGGCAATTGGTAAATTTCCATTTTTGGGAGATCAGTTACTAAAAAAAAAATTGTGTTCCTTTGCTTTTCTCATGTTTTCTTCATCATTTGGGGGGATTTTTTTCTTTTTTTATTATCTTTTAATGTTATTTGTATGTGTGTTGTTTGAAGTCTTACATTAGCATCTTTACATTTGAAGAAAGAGTCATCTTCTCCAGTCTTTACAGACCGACTTATTCAATGCATCAATTCTTGGATTTCTTTTTTGCTCTAATCGTGTGCTGGAAAATTTTTGCTGAATTCCCAGACTCGCACATAAATACTCTTACCCAGGGGTGGTTGTCAAAATTGATGCACAATGGGCAGATGATCACAGAAAATTTTATTTCTGCCATCTGACTGAGGTCACTATGATTAAAAAATTATTGTATAGTAATTATAACATTCTTACCATTTTCAGTTGAAATGCTTCTTACTCAAAACTCCTTTATTTTAGATGTATCTTGGCATGGTAGAAGGTGCAGCAGCATGTTGTTTATTTTTCTATAAACGTCTTATGGTGAAATATATAACAATAATTCATAGGAATGGTGTTTATTATGATTAATGATATAATCATATATACTGTTTTACCATCTGACAAATCATTTGGTAATTTACATTTATCTTAAACCATTTTATTTCAATCAGCCAAGTTTACTTGCTGTATTAGTTCATTTTCAGCTGCAGATAAAGATATACCCAAGACTGGGCAATTTACAAAAGAAAGAGGTTTCTTGAACTTACAGTTTCACGTGGCTGGGGAGGCCTCACAATCATGGGGGAATGCAAGAAGGAGGAAGTCACATCTTACGTGGATGGCAGCAGGCAAAGAGAGCTTGTGCGGAGAAACTCCCCATTTTAAAACCATCAGATCTCATGACACTTACTCACTATCACAAGAACAGCAAGGGAAAAACTCACCCCCATGATTCAATTACTTTCCCCTTGATTGCTCCCATGACACATAGGAATTGTGGGATTCAAGATGAGATTTAGTTGGGGACACAGCCAAACGATATCACTTGCTTTTTCAAGAAAAGAGAGAATAAAATTCTTAGATATCACTGAAGTCAAAATAATGGCATAAAACCTGTGGGTATTTATGTCTTACATTACTAGATATTTTCTATATAGGACTTTAGAAAACAGGTTTTTCTCAGTGTTTCTTGTACAACTCTCTCTGATTATATATTTATGCTTCTATTCATAAAATGCAATTAAAAGAAATTTTAAAAAATTTTAAAGAAATTACCTTCAGTATATCTGTATGTTTTCCACATGTTTTGTTAAACTATCTATTACATGCTGAATAATACCCTTGAATAAATCAGTATTAAAGGAGTCAGGAATATGCACCTAACTTTTTCTAAACATACAAAAGCAAAGACTGTTTGTTTTTCTAGGTTTATAAGTCAAAGATTAGGCAGTTTTACTGTTTAATTTGGCAAGTTGAACATCTGGCTTTAGAACATTTCAATATATCTACTGAAGTAAATTAGTCAAGGATGCTAGGATTACTACTTCATCTAGTTACTATAATAGCATCTTGCTGCCTTCAAAAAATGCATTACTGTGTCCTCAGGAATACATATCTGGACAGATGTGGGGAGAATGTCTCATTGCAGTAGCTATAGACCTAATTGAGCTGAAGGATTTCCAACTTCCATTTACCCTTGTTCATATATGAAAAGAAGTATGTTCCACTAAATAACTGATATTTGAGGATTTTATTATCTTCATTTGGGAAGAACATAACATTATTTCCCCTCCACAATGTAGTTTAAAGTAAACAACAAAAGCCATTTGAATGAAAACATCACAGAGCTCTTCTATATTTTTGGTTTTAGTGGACAGATTCAATTTTATATTATGATCTTCCTTGCCTTTCAGAACTGCATTATTTCCAAGTATTAGTGGTTGAAAGGAATCCAGCTTTCTGCTTCATTTTTGATAGTTTCCCAAATGTAATCTCAGAAATGTTTTCACTTTATAGATGACAAAATAGAAATCTAAATTGATTCATTGATTCTTTCAACAAATACTTATTTAGTGCTTAGTGTTTGCCAGTACTGCCACTAGGACTACAGCATTGAAAATAAAACATCCAACTGTTTACATGGAATTTTCATTCCTGGGAAGCAGAGGTTTCAGTGAGCCGAAAATGCACCATTGCACTCCAGCCTGGAAATAGAGCAAGACTGTCTCAACAACCACCACAACAACAACAACGAAGAAGAAGAAGAAGAAATAGACAAGAAAGGCTACCTTGAACAGGGGATGCTTGTGCTCCAATCAGAAAGACCAGTAGAAATCAGTGAATACAGGAAAAGCTTGAGAATTTACAAACAGACTGGATTTGCCATTAAAGAGATAGAGGATACAGCAAAAAATAAAATAAAATACAACAAGCAATAACATAAAATAAAAAAGTAAAGATGTAAACAGGCATAAGTAGTGGTTTTTGCCTACATTTTTCTACTCTCCATCTCAATACATCCTTGTTGCAAAAGCTTTAAAAGATGAATGGAAAAGGCCCTACTTTAAGCCCTCCATACCTCTACTTTTTCCCCAAATTAACTGCTACTAATAGAATTTTTTGAGCATTTGTCAAAAAAATTTCTGCAAATGTGTACACACACACAAACACATACACACATTTCTAAATGTTTTCAACAAACTGGGTCAAACTCTATATTTTGTTCTGGAATTTTCCTTTTTCTCCTAAAATGCCCTTAAGGCTTAGTGACTAATGTATATCAGGAGATCTTAGCCTATACTAGTCCTCTTAATAATTACATAATATTTTAGAGTCTGAGTGTATTATTAAACTTAAATATCCTTCTACTGATTAGCATTCAAGTGATTTCCAATGTTACCTATTTAAAGTTATGCTGCAATTGGTATTCCTGAATGTATATCTTTATTCCCATTTGTAAGCATGCCTTAAGAATAGAGCAATAGACATAGGATTTTTGAATTAGAGTATGTGTAAAATTTTGATTTGGGTATAGATATTGTCAGTTTTCTATCAGTAAAACCCACAATTTTAATTTTAACTATCTTGGGGAAAAAATGTCAGTCTCTCCACAGCCTTTCCATGACTGTTATCAATTATATATGTTTGACCCAACTGAAAGCTAACACATAGTAAATCGTTTTTATTAGCATTTTCCCAGTACAGTTGAGCCTCTTTTTGTGCATTGATGATTTTTTTATATATATTGTCCTCTGTTAATTATGCATTTGTTTTATTTTTTATTTGTTCTTTTGAAAATAAGATTTTTATTTATTTATTTATAAAAAAACTAAAACTATATGGCACTTTATATCAGTCTGCTATTAACAAGAATGTACGGTTTACATGCACAAGCATCTAAACTTAAACATTTACTGATTTTTTCTTGCTCACAATTGTATCTTATGGCTTTACCTTTCCTCTTTATTGTGGAATCATAATGTATCTTTTGAAAATGTACCTCAAATAATTCCTCCAGAAATGTGTCTGTGGTCATAAACCTTCTGAGTCTTTACATATGTGAATATATAATTTTACTCTCCCTTTTGAATGGCATTATTGCCTAGTATAGAATTCTATGC
This sequence comes from Rhinopithecus bieti, assembly GCF_001698545.2. Lineage (NCBI taxonomy): Eukaryota > Metazoa > Chordata > Mammalia > Primates > Cercopithecidae > Rhinopithecus > Rhinopithecus bieti. The sequence goes on from NW_016819104.1 coordinate 252,931, forward strand.
TTAAAAGCATTTTTCCATAGAACTTAGCAAATATTTTTTCCACTATTTTCCAGTATTTGATGTTATTTTGTTGTTCATTCTTTTGTAGATAACTTGGGTTCTTTTTCTTTCTGGATATGTTTTGGGTGCGGTTACTGTTGGCATAATGAAATTTTATCACAATGTATATAACTAGATGTTTAGAAACTAGTTTAGAAGTAGATTTTTTATTTAAGTCTGTGGTCATTATTTGGGCTCTTATGGTATGAACACTCATGTGTTTCTTCAGCTATCTGAAGTATTTTATTAAGTATTTGATCTTTCTTTACCCTATTTTTTATACTATCTTCTTTAACAAATTCTATAAGATCCTGGAGGATACACTCTCTCAAAATTACCTTTGAACTTTATTCTCATATCTTACATGGTTTCGATTTTTTTGTGATTAATTCTTGGGCTTGGCTTGATTATTTAGCAGACAAATTTGTGGTTTAAAATAGTTTCTTTCATGTTATTCATTCCCGATTTTTTAAAATTTTTATTTCAAATGTAAGGAGTACATGTGCAGGTTTATTATCTAGGTATATTGTGTGATGCTGAGGTTTGGGGTACAAATAATTCCATCACCAGGGTACTGAGTATAGTACCCAATAGGTAGTTTCTCAATCTTTGCACTTCCCTTTCTACTCTAGTAGTCCCCAGTTTCCATTGTTGCCATCTTTGTGTCCATGAGTATCCAATATTAGCTCCCACTTACAAGTGAGAATATTCAGAATCTTGGTTTTATTTTCCTGCATTAATTCACTTAAAGTGATGGCCTCCAGGTGCTGCAAAGCATGTTGCTTTTATCCATGTTGCTGCAAAGGATATTACTTCATATCTTTTTTTTTTTTTTTTTTTTTTTGAGACGGAGTCTTGCTCGTCGCCAAGGCTGGGGTGCAGTGGCTGGATCTCAGCTCACTGCAAGCTCCACTCCTGGGTTCACGCCATTCTCCTGCCTCAGCCTCCCCAGTAGCTGGGACTACAGGCGCCCGCCACCCAGCTAATTTTTTGTATTTTTTTAGTAGAGATGGGATTTCACTGTGTTAGCTAGGATGGTCTCGATCTCCTGACCTCGTGATCCACCTGCCTCAGCCTCCCAAAGTGCTAGGATTACAGGCATGAGCCACTACGCTATGTCTATTTGGGCTCCTTTTTGGTTCCATATGAATTTTTAAACAGATTTTTTTCTGTTAATAGTTTTGTGGAAATCGATGTTGGTGTTGTGAGAGGAATAGGCTTGAATTTGTAGATTACTATCAGCTGTATGTCGATTTTAACAACATTGATTCTTCTAATCTCTGAATACACAATGTTTTTCTACTTATTTGTATTATCTATTATTTATTTTAGCAGTGTTTTTTAGTTATCCATGTAGAAATCATTCAGTTCTTTGATTAGTTGTATTCCTAGGTGTTAGAGGAGGAAGGGAAGAAGGAATGGAATAGAGGATGCTCTATGGCAACACAGGTTTATTGAGCAAAGACCTGCAGAAGGGGACACCACCCAGCACCAGAGCTTGCCCCTTCTTACCAATGGAATAGTTATAGGCACAGGGAGGAGAGTCCTGGCATTGTTACACAAAGGGTTGGGGCAGTGTGGTTAGCTGCTGATAAGGGAGGAATTATCTGTGGTCAAGCGGCTAGGCCCGGGATTTCTCCGACAGGATGTTTCTCATGGCCCGAGCCCTAGTGGAATTTTTCACTCTGACCAGGGTTTGCAAAATGATGAGGATTTACAAAATAGTGCAGCTTGAGGTAACACTAGTTATTTTTTTGTTTGTGTGGCTATTGTGAATGGGATTGCATTCTTGATTTGGTTTTTATCTTGGACATCATTGGTGTATAGAAATGTTACTAATTTTTGTACAATGATTTGGTATCTTGAAACTTTACTGAAGTTTTTTTTATTTTATTTTAATAAGTTCCAGGAGCCTGGTGGCAGGAAGTTTAGGGTTTTCTAGGTTTAGAATCATATCTGTGAAGAGAAATAGTTTGATGTCTTATTTTCCTATTTGGATGCCTTTCATGTCTTCCTCTTGCCTGACTGTTCTCACTAGCACTTCCAGTACTATGTTGAATAGTAGTGGTGAGAGTGGGCATCCTTGTCTAGTTCCAGTGTTCAAGGGGAATGCTTCTAGTTTTTGCATGATACGGTTTGGCTGTGTCACCATTGAAATCTCATCTTGAAATGTAGTTCCCATAATCCCCACGTGTCATGGGGTGGACCTGGTGGGAGGTAATTGAATAATGGGGACTGTTACATCCATGCTGTTCTCACTATAGTGAGTGCATTCTCATGAGATCTGACGGTTTTATAAAGGGCTTTTCCCCACTTCACTCTGCATTTATCCTGGCTACTGCCATGTGAAGAAGGATGTGTTTGTTTCTCTTCTGCCATGGTTATAAGTTTCCTGCGGCCTCCCCAATCATGCAGAATTATAAGTCAATTAAACCTTTTTCCTTTATAAATTACTCAGTCTCTGGTATTCCCTCATAGTGGTGTAAGAATGGAATAATACAGTAAATTGGTACCAGTAGAGTGGGGTGCTTCTGTAAAGATGCCCAAAAATGTGAAAGTGACTTTAGAACTGGGTAACAGACAGAGGTTGGGACAGTTTCGAGGGCTAAGAAGATGATAGAAAAATGTGGAAAAGTTTGGAACTTCCTAGAGACTTGTTAAATGGCTTTGACCAAAATGCTGAATAGTGATATGAACAGTAAAGTCCAGGCTGAGGTGGCCTCAGATGAAGATAAGAAACTTCTTGGGAGCTGGAGTAGCAGTCACTCTTGCTATGCAAAGAGGCTGGTGGCCTTTTGCTCCTGCCCTAGAGATCTGTAGATCTTTGAACTTGAGAGAAATGATTTTGGGTATCTGGTAGACGAAATTTCTAAGTGCCAAAGCATTCAAGTGGAAATAGAGAATAAAAGTTTAGAAAATTTGCAGCCTGACAATGAGATAGAAAAGAAAAATCAATTTTCTGGGGTAAAATTCATGTCATCTCCAGAAATTCACATAAGTAATGTGGAGTGGAATGTTAATCACCAAGACAATGGGGAAAATGTCTCCAGGGCCTGCTAGGGACTTTCATGGCAGCTCCACCCATGTTAGGCTCGGAGGCCTAAAAGAAAAAAATGGTTTCCTGGGCTAGGCCCGGGGCCACCCTGCTGTATGCAGCCTAGGGACTTGGTGTCCTGCATCCTAGCTGTTCCAGCCGTGGTTAAAGGGGCTCAGGCTGTTGCTTCAGAGGGGGCAAGCCACAAGGCTTGGTGGCATACACATGGCATTGAGCCTATGGGTGCACAGAAGTCAAGAATTGAGGTTAGGGAACCTCTGCCTAGATTTCAGATGTATGGAAAAGGCTGGATATCCTGACAGAAGTTTGCTGCAGGGGTGGAGCCTTCATTGAGAAACTCTGCTAGGGCAGTGTGGAAGGGAAATGTGAAGTTGAAACCTCCACACAGAGTCCCCACTGGGGTACTGACTAGTGAAGCTTTGAGAAGAGGTCCAACATTCTCCAGACCCCAGAATGGTAGATCCACCAACAGATTGGAACTTTTCCAGGCATACACCACCAGCCTGTGAAGGCAGCCAGGAGGGGGCACTATACCTTGCAAAGCCACAGGGGCAGAGATGCTTTTGCATCAGCATTACCTGGATGTGAGACATGCAGTCAAAGGACATCATTTTGGAACTTTAAGTTTGAGTGGCTGCCTTATTGAATTTTGAACTTCCATGAGCCTGTAGTCCCTTTGCTTTGGCCAATTTCTCCCATTTAGAATGGGTGTATTTAGCCAATGCCTGTACTCCTACTGCCTCTAGGAAGTAACTAACTTGCTTTTGACTTTGTAGGCTCATAAGTGGAAGGGACTTGCCTTGTCTCAGACAAGACTTTGGACTTGGACTTCTGAATTAATGTTGGAATTAGTTAATACTTTGGGGGACTGTTGGAAAGGTATGACTATGTTTTAAAATGTGAAGACATGAAATTTGGGAGGTGCTGGTGCTAAAATGATACAGTTTGACTGAGTCCCCACCCAAATCTCATCTTGAATTGTAGTTTCCATAATTCTCACATGTTGTGGGAGGGACCTAGTGGGAGGTAATTGGATCATGAGAGCAGTCACCTCCATTATGTCCTTGTGATAGTGAGTGAGTTCTTATAAGATCTGATGGTTTTATACAGGCCATTTCCTCCTCTTTGCTCCACATTTCTCCTGGCTGCCACCACGTGAAGAAGGCTGTGTTTGCTTCCCCTTTCACCATTATTGTAAGTCTCTTGAGGCCTCCTCATCCCTGCAGAACTGTGAGTCAATTAAATCTCTTTTTTTTTATATATAAATTACACAGTCTCAGGTATTTTTCACAGCAGTATGAGAATGGACGAATGCATTGCCCATCCAGTATGATGTTGGCTGTGAGTCTGTCATAGATGGCTCTAACTGTTTTGAGGTATGTTCACTTGATGCCTTCTTTCTTGATAGTTTTCATTATGAAGGCATGTTGGGCTTTATTGAATCCTTTCTCTGTGTCTATTTAGATGATCATATGTTATATGATTTTATTCTGATTATGTAATGAATTGTATTTATTGATTTGCATATGGTGAACCCAACTTGCATCCTAGGAAGGAAGCCTATGTGATCATGATGAATTAACATTTTCATGTGCTGTTAAGATGTAGTTTACTACTATTTTGTTTGGGATATTTTGTTTCTATGTTTATCAGAGATATTGGCCTATAGTTTTCCTTTTTCGTTGTGTCTTTTCCAGGTTTTGGCATCAGCATGATACTGGATTCATAGAATAAGTTAGGAGTCCTTCCTCGTCTGTAGTTTCTAATAGCTTCAAAAGAATTGGTACTACTCTTCTTTGTATTTCTGGTAGAATTTGGGTGTGAATCCATCTGGTCTGGGGCTTTTTCTTTAATTGGTAGTTTTTTATTACTGATTCAATTTAGTAACTCTATATTGCTTTGTTCACTGTTTCAATTTCTTCCTGATTCAAAGTTGGGAGAGTGTGTGTTTCCACAAACTTACCTATTTCCTCTAAATTTTATGCATTGTGTGCACAGAGATGCTTAAAATAGTCGCTGATAATCTTTTGTATTTTTGTAGAATTAGTTGTAATGTCAATTTGCCATTTCTGATTGTGTTTATTTTGAACTTCTCTCTTTTTTTCTTGTTAATCTAGCTATCCGTCTATCAATCTTTTTTATCCTTTCAGAAAATCCATGAGGCAATATCGTTTTGTGTGTCAATTTTATTCAGTTTTGCTTTTAGTTATTTATTTTCTTTTTTGGAGTAAATTTGCCCTTTTTTTTTTTTTTGGTTCCCCTAGGTGTGATTTCAGATCACTAATTTGAGAACACTCTACATTTCCGCTTAATGCTGCTTTTGCTGCATCCCAGAGATTTTGGTTTGTTGTGTCTCTGGTTTATTTTACTTTAAATAATTTTTTGGTTCATCCCTTTTGTTTCTTTCCCAAAAGTCATTCAGGAGCAAGTTGTTTAATTTCCACGTAATTGTGTGGTTTGAGATATTTTCTTGATATTGATTTCTATATTCATTACACTGTGGTCTGAGAGTATGGTTGCTATGATTTTGATTTTTTTCAATTTATTGAGACTTGGTTTATGACCATGCATTTTGTTGATCTTGAAGTATGTTCTAGGTGCAGATGAGAAGAATGTATACTCTGTACTGTACTCTGTAGTTGATTGGTGAAATGTTCTCTAGATATCTATTAGGTTCAATTGGTCAAGTGTTGAAATTAAATCAGAATTTCTTTGTTAGCTTTCTGCCTCTATGATTTGTCTAATGTTGTCAATAGTGTGTAGAAGTCCCTCATTATTATTTTGGGTCTTGTTTTTTTGTTTGTTTGTTTTTGTTTTTTTTTTTTAATCCAACTTGCCACGCTGTGCCTTTTAAGTGCAGCAGTTAGACCATTTACATTCAGGTTTAATATTGATATATGAGCTTTTGATCCTGTCATGAAGTTGTTAGCTGGTTGCTTTGTAGTTTCTATTGTGTGGTTGATGTATGGGGTCTGGTAGGCTGTGCACTTAAGTGTGTTAAGGCAGGAGAATTGTAAGAACCCGGGAGGCAGAGATTGCAGTGAGCCGATATTGTGTCACTGCACTCCAGCTTGGGCAACAGAGTGAGACTTCATCTCAAAAAGAAAAATAAAAGAAAGAAAAAAAATGTCTTTGTGTTAATTTTCAATATTTTTGGATCTCATTGAACTTTCTTACAATTCATACTTTGAAGTTTTTAATTTTTTTTTTGTTATTTCTGAGTTTCCATTTTGACTAGGGACAATTGTTGGAGAGCTAGTATGAATCTTTCATAGTTTCACTATATTTGGATTTTTTATGGTAACAGAATTCTTGCACTGGTTTCTTTGCATCTGGAGATGCTGGCACTTTTAATTATTGCAATTCATTCATGGAGGTGAATTTTTCTTTTTCTTTCTTTTGCTATAATATTATTGTGCTTTTTCATTTCTTTTTTGTTTCTTGTTTTCCCTAGAGTTGCAGCTGTAGAATACGCTGGGTAGGGTCTTTTGGCTTTGCTTCTGTAGCCCTGTGCACTTCTGTTGGCAGGTTTTATATCAGGCTGTACAGTAAGATCTACCAGCCAGTGGATGGCAGTTATAATTAAGAGCTGGCTGAAACCCACGTGGCTGGGTATACACTTTATTCTTGTTTACTGAGAGAAGCTCTCTGTTGCCTCAGGCAGTGGGCTGATTTGTGGAATGCACAGTGGCTTTAGCTCCCTCCTCAGCCCCAGGGAAGCTGGGGTTATCCTGGCAAGAGCTAGATCAAGCAAATCCATCTACAGGTCCCCCACTGGCAGACACAAACACCAGCAGCTAAGAAGAATCCAGTGGGTGGCCATCAGGTGCTCAGATCATTGCCTGGGCATGCAGCTTGGAAACCTCCTTAGCCCCAGGTTCTCTGCACAGGGATAGGAGAGCAGCCTAAACTCCTTATCAGGAGAGTGAGTGTTCCAGATGCCTGGAGATCTACCTGCATGTGGAGCAATAAGGGTTCCCTGCTCCACACACACACAGGAGGGGTGGAGTTACTCAGACTGCTGACCCAAGTCAGCTGGTGCTATGAATCTCTGGTGATCTCCCTGGGCATGAAGCGGAGAAGGCCTTCCTGCACCAGAATCTCTACACAAGAACTATGTGGCATATCAGGCTCCTGATTCAGGCGAGTGGATGCTCCAAATGCCTGGAAATCTGCCTGGGGGTGAAACAGAGAGGGCCCTGCTGTAGCAGGATCTCAGCAGTAAGGCTAGGGCACACCGTAGTGGCACACATAGATGGGTTATAGGTCACCGAGCTGGCCCTGGCTGCAAGTCTTCCAGCCCAGGAGAAATTGCCACTGTAGCAGCTCTCCTCCCACCCTACACTTGCAAAGAGCACAAATCCAGCATCTACTTCTGAGGTGCTTTCCACAGTTCTCACTGTGGAGGCCTCTACTCCACTCCAGAGTAGGTGCTCCAGTATTTGACCCAAGACTGAAATGCCTGAGCAGCCACAGTGCTGGGTCGCCAAAGAAGGGCTGCCTTTGTATGTGCCCAAATTAAAAATGGCATCCTGCTCTTAGTCCCGGATCAGGGAAAATGTCTGCAAATTTTTCCTGGTGCCTTTCCCTCATAGCATCTTTAAGCCTCTTATCATATTAGCTCTAGGTCTTGGGAGAAACAAAGTACTCTCCCTTGGCATGGGTTGCTGTGATCCACAGTGGAAAGGTGAGTCATGGTAGGGGAATCTCTGCCTCTCTCAGGTACTGGGGCTTCACTCACTTTTATCAGCCAGACAACGTCACAGGGGCTGTTTGCCAGCATTCTCCTCCCTGGGGTCTGGCATATACTTCCTAATTCCAGTGGATTCCTAATTTTCTTTTTGAATTCGGTTTCACAGAGTTGATTTTTATGCACTATCTTGCTATTCCCAAGTGGCTGAAGCATGTTGAAAACCTCTAACCCACCATCTTGGAGTAAAAAATGCTGGATTTGTTATTTTCATTGTAGTTGATTGTTGTCCTCAAATTTTTGATAATTATACATTTTGTAATATTTTGTTCATAAATCCTATTTACCTCCATATTTTCTCTGTGACTTACAAAAGTTTATGACTTAAAAGAACTTATGGTGATTTTAGAGGGAAAGGTAAATATTGTGTTGGTAGCTTTTCATCTAGAAGTCAAAAACTATACTCCCTTCTCAAGGTCAGTAGATAGACTTCATCTCCAATGTCAACACCCATTCTATTTTAGCCTGGTGACAAACAGCACTCCTTAACACAATTGGTATTGGCGGAAAAGGAAGGAGAATAGGCTTAGCTGTTGCATCTTAATATGTTAAAGTAGGTAATCATTTTGATGAGTTAATTAGTGGAATATGGACTTTAAACTCCTGTGAATCGTATCTTTTTTGTTTGTTTGTTTGAGTTGGAGTTTCTCTCTGTCGCCCAGGCTGGAGTGCAGTGGTGCGATCTCAGCTCACTGCAACCTCCGTCTCCTGGTGTCAACAATATCTTTAGTCATTCATTCACAGTTGTTATTTATTTTTTTTTTTGCTTATTTTATTCATACATCTGATCCTGTTTGATTTCTGTTGTTCAAAGACTCCTTAATATTTCTGATCCATTGATGTAATTATTCCTACTTCTTCTAGAATTTTATAGTTTTTTTAACTGGCTTCTTACTGAAGTTCAGAAATGAGAACATATAGACATAAAAGCTTACTTTATTATAGGATCCATTTTTCCTCAAAGGATCATTTTACTGAATAAAAGCATACACACAGAAATGTATGTCATAGGTAAACATTATAATAAATATTCATAACATGAAACTGCTTGGTCAGCAACACCTCAATTAAAAGTGGAACATTAACAGTATTTCAGAAGTCTCCCTGTGCCTTTTCTCAATGATTATCCTTCTCAATGTAAATAGTCTCCTGACTTATAATATGATAGAAAAGTTCTGATATATGTGACTTTTGTATAAATGAAATCATCTACTATAAAATGTTCTATTTTCTTGGCGTCTTTTGCTCAACACTATGCTGTGAGATTAATTTATGTTGTTTGTTGTATCAATAATTAATTCTCATTGCAAAATATACATTTATTCATAAAAACATATAATCCATAAACATATTGCATGTTGAAGTCCTATACTTTATTTTTAATGGCCATTTGGATTTATCCTGTTTGGGCTTATATCATTAATACAATCATGCACATCCTTGTACATGTCTTCACAGAGAATGTACATTTGTTTCTCTTAGTTATATATATGAGTGAATTTGCTTCTATGTAATCTTACGTTCAGCTTTACTAAATACTCCCAGTCTTTTAAAATATCTACCACACGTCAAATCACTCCATCAATACATGAAATTGCAAATATTCTATATCCTTGCTACTACCTAGTATTTTCTATCTTATTTTAAAATTTATCCATTTTTTTCTGAAGAAGTAGTGGCATTGAATTGTTTTTAGCTTTTTACATGTAATGCAATTTGTCTTAAATAAATACAATGGCACCACCAGTAAGATTTATCTTACACTCAATCCAAAACGGTAACCCTATCATTGTTTTGTTTTTCTTGATAATTAATATAGGTGAACATTTTTGTGTTTGTTCTCTTCAGATATTGTCTGTTTTTTAAAGTATCACATACTTTTTTTATGCATTTAATCTTTTATTTTAAATGATTATGAATACATAGTTGTGCATAAAATAAAATAAAATGAAATGAATAAATAAAACAAAGTATTATTTGGTTAATGATTATTTATTGTACATATAAATATTATTCCATTAAGTCCTTTTATTAAAATTTTATTTATTGTGCCACAGTGGTTAGCAAATATTTTGCAAAATTCAATTCAGGAAAATATGTACTGTTGTTATAAAACACTCACCATGTAAAAAATTATACTTCTTCCATTACTGAAATAAATATTCATGAGCAAATTTAAGAATTATTTTATCTGATTAAAGATGGGTTTTATTTTGTGCTACAACTGGAGAAACTACATAACTTGCGCTCACTACAGTGGCATATAATTCCAATGACAGCCCTTAACCAAGTTTTCTGAGTAGTGTTTCTTTGAAGCTTCTTATTCAGAGACTACTATCCATCTTTAATTGACTGACATCATGAACTAGTATATTGTTAAATGTGGTTTGTCTCATACAGCCTCAAAAATTTTATATAACGAACTTTTTTCACTTCAAATGCATTAAACTAAGGACACTATACAGAGAAATAATCCTCAGCTTATTTAAAATAAAACATAAATATTTTGTTACCTGTTTTTTTTAATGTAGCTTAAATTTTGCTTTGAAAATTATTACCTCAACTGATGAGAAAAATGAATCTCCAATGTGTTAATCTATGAGTCATCTTTTCAATCAAGTTTCTGGGTTACTTGGATATCCCAATGGGAAAAGAATGACTCATGATATTCTGTAAATAAAATCATTCTACAAACAAAATCAATTTTGAATGGACCATAAAATTAAGTGTAAAAAGTTAAGCACACACATGCACATCACATACAGAGTAATATTCTGGAAAAAAAAAAAAAAACTGGAAAGCATCTTCATGATCTGCTATATAAAAGTACTGCCCATCAAAATACTTGATATATAATACTGCATGAAAATTCAGACCCCTGTCTATCAAAAACACATTAAACAGTATAAAAGCAAGTGATAAAGTGGGTAGAAAAATTGACATCATTTATGAAGTAACATATCCAGACTATAATAATAACTTCTTCAATTTAAGTTTTAAAAATATACAACTCAATACAAAAGAAGGCAAAAGTGATGAGACAGGATAAAAAGGGGATAGATAATAGGGACAAACATACAATTTGAGAGAGAGAATAAGATGTAGTGTTCAGTAGCACAATGGGACAACTCTACTTAAAAATAATGTATTGTATATTTCAAAATAGTTTAAAAAGTGGAAGCAATGCTGAGAAAAATGAACAAAGCTAGAGGCATCACATTACCTGACTTTAAATTATACTACAAGACTGTAGTAACCAAAACAGCATGGTGGTGGTATAAAACTAGACACATAGATCAATGGAACAGAACAGAGAACCCAGAAATAACGCCACATGGTTACAGTCAACCTATATTTGTTAAAGAGCACATGGTTACAGTGAACCTATATTTGTCAAAGCTGATGAAACACACACTGAGGAAAGGACACTCTGTTCAATAAATTGACTTGAAAAAATTGGATTGCCATATGCAGAAGAATGAAGCTGGACCTATATTTCTCACCATATACAAAAATAAACTCAAGATGGATTAAAGATTTAACTGTAAGACATGAAACTATATACTAGAAGAATATCTAAGAAAAATTCCTCTGGACACTGGCCTAGGCAAAGAATCCATGACTAAGACCTCAAAAGCACAAATAACAAAAACAAAAATTGACAAACATAACTTAATTAAACTGAAAAGCTCCTGCACAAAGGAACCATCCAAAGAATGAACAGACAGTCTTTAGAATAGAAGAAAATAATTGCAAACTATGCACAAGGGCCTAATATCCAGATTCTACAAGAAACTCACACAATTCAACAACAAAATACAATCCCATTAAAAGTGGGCAAAGGATACGAGCAGACATTTTCAAAAGAAGACATACGAATGATCAATAAAATATGAAAATATTTAACCTCACTAATCAGAAAAAATGCAAATGAAACGAGTTACCATCTTACACAGTCAGAATGGCTGTTATTATAGAGTTAAAAAAACAGATGTTGGCAAGGATAAGGAGAAAAGGGAATGCATATAGTTTGCTGGTGGAAATGTAAATTAGTGAAATATCAATAGACAACAATATGGAGATTTCTCAAAGAACTAAAAATAAAGCTACCATTCAATCCAGCAATTCCACAACTGAATATCTACCCAAAAATAAAAGAAATTATTTCATAAAATGGATACCTGTATTCATATGTTTGTTTATAGCAGCACTATTCACAACAGCAAAGATACAAAATCAAACTCGTGCTCATCAATGGATGACTGCATAAAGAAAATGTGATATATAACTATAGATAGATACAGATACATATATCTATATCTAGATATTGATGTATGTATATCTATATCTAGATAGACATATCTATATATATATATATATCTTACATATATCTAGATTTAGATATATGTATATCTCCCATTTTCTTCATGTAGTCATCCATAAACATACAGCTAGGATATATGTATTAATTAATATATATCTATGTATCTATCTATCTATCACATTATTTTTTAAGGCTGAGTAATATTCCATTGTGGTGTATATACAGCCATTAAAAGGAATGTCATAAAAAAGAATGAAATCTGGTCTTCTGCAGTAACATGCATGGAATTTGAGGCACACTCTTAAGTGAAGTAACACAGAAAATTATAGTCTGGAGGTCATTAACTTAAGTGAAGTAGCTCAGTAAATGAAAGTTAAACACCATATGTTCTTACTTGTAAGTTGGAACTAAATAATGTACACATAGACATAGAGTGATACAGAGTAGAATAATAGACATTGGATACTTGGAGACTTGGAGGCAGCTGGGTAAGGGAGGGTAAGGGAGGAGAAATTACTTAACAGGTACAATGTACAATGCTTGGTTAGGGTTACACTAAAACCACAAACTTCACCACTATGCAATATATCCATGAACAAAATTGCACTTATACACCTAAATTTATACAAATCATTTTTTAAAGCATATAATTGGAATGTTCATAACGCAAAGAAATGATAAATGCTTGAGGTGATAGATACTTCAATTTTACTGATTTGATCCTTATACATTGTAAGCTTGTATCAAAATATCACATGTGCTCCACAAACATGCACAACTATGTACTCATAATAACTTAAAATAAAAACATTAAATGTAAAAAGCTGTATGTGATACTTTAGAAAAGGCAATATCCAAAGGCAACAAACACGAAAATGTTCACCTATATTAATTACTAAGAAAAACAAATTAAATCCAGGAAGACACAGGGATAGACTTTAATTCTCATCTGTAGTTCCCTCCTTCTAAACATTCTGTTCATGTTGTATGTACTCAATGGTATCTTCTCCCAAGTTACCCTGACATGGGATGTTACTTTCTCACAACAAGACACTTATTAATAGCTACACATAGTTTTTGGTTTTCATGTGTAGATGCCCAATTTTATTCCTCACTATGAATTTGTTTCTCTATCATGTACTTCAAATATACAACTTCCTGATTTTGTCACTATGCGACCGGTCAGGAGATGTTAGTGTTCTCTGACTCTTTGTCTAGTTGACTCTGTGTCTGTATTACTGCAGTTTTGATTAATAATCTACAATAACAGGCATAGGTAATACTTTGGAGAAAAATTTATTTCCTTCTGAGGCCCCACACAATAACCCAGAACACTGAGGAATTCCTGTAGCTTATGTGGCATTATTGAATATGTTTTTCAATATTGTATTGATGCTATAGGCATCTTGTAGAATTTCACATTTTAAATTGAGTAAAAGTTTAATTGTTTCTGCTTTGGTCTATAAATTAGTACCAAGTCAATTGGTGAAATATGCCTCAACATTCTTTAATTCAACAAATATGATCGAGTACCTAGGTTTATATAGCCCTTTATAGAAACAAGAATTATCTCAATATCATTATTGAATAGACTTCTGCTATCAATATTTATTTCTTCTCTTATATCTGAAATGAATTATGTAGTTGAATGAATCTGAACTTTGAAATCAGACAGACATGACTGTCATTCTCAACTTCATCCAAAAGCTGAGTGATTTTGACTATGTAATGACCCTAAATCTTTCTGGTCTTTATTATCCTTAAAACCATCTGACATACAGGCCCTTCAATTTTAAGTGAATGTTAAGTGAGATCATATATACAGTAATTAGCAGAGTGTCCAGTAGATAAAATGGGAGTGAACGTACTAGATTTTTTTTAAAAAACTTTTTTATTCTCAAGTAAACATTTTAGTGTTAGAATGTTGAAAGGATCCAGTGAGGTTTGAGGATTAAGCAAATGTTCCTGATTTCCTTTTCTCACTCTCAGTTAAGACAAACAATATGGAAGGGTCTCCCAAGGAGGTACAAGTTGTGACAAAGTGTGGATGATGTTATATCAGGTTCACTAGAAATTCATATCATGAAGGTTTACTGATTGCCCCTTTTGCTAGATACAGAAAATCTTCATGAAGACCAGCTAGATGAGAGCTACAGGTGTCCATAGTCTTTATATAGGTAGTAATTATTACTCTAAAAATAATTCAGAATTTCTCTGAGACAAAATCACAAATTGAACACATTTTAAACTATCAATACATGAGAAATAAAGAAATAATGTTAAAAGATTGACAATATAAAAGCTTAATCTAATTATTTTCTTACATTCAAAATACTAAAGAGATAAAGGAAGAAATCACATCTAGGATGAGGTTTTGTACTTTACATTGTTAATATAATGCATTGCACTGAGAGATGTATTAATATTAACTATCTTCCTTCATCCAATTTGTTATGTGGTATTATTTATTTCAATATACTCTTGGATTTTAATTGTGCATAATATTGTTGTGTTCATATTTATTAGCAAAATTAACCTCTACTTTTCTTTTTTGGAGTTGTCTTTATTCATTTAAGTTTTCAAAGTATTGTAAAGTATTGTAGGGTTGCTGGATACAAGAGCAATATCTAAAATAAATAGCATTTATTTCAACCAGAAATCAATTCTTTATTCTTAATATGTTAGGACTAAAACTAGGCAGATATATGTAAAATTCTGTAGAGCTAATTATCAAACTGCATTTTTTTAAAAAAAGATATAGAAGAGGACATAATAGAGAACCACGCCAACTTCACATTTGGGATTGTTCAACATTACAGGGATGCATTACATAATTTCTCCATAAATTAATCTGCAGGTTTTAGGAATGTTCATTTAAAATGCCTCAAAGTGTTGGAGAGTGCTATTAAAAATGATTATAAAAATACGTGTGGAAGAGTAAAGCTAAGGCCATATTGAAAAAATAAAACAAAAAAAGGGAGGTTTTTTAAATCTTGTGATAGCCACATTTACTGTAACATTATATTAATTTAAACTATGTGATATGACTATAGAAAAGGGCAACGAAACAGAATAGAGAAACCAAACATGAAACCATAAGTAATGTGTTTGTAAGACAGAACAAGTTTTCTTGAAGAAGAAAACATCCACACAAAGGACAAGAGGTAAATTGGACTAAATAAAAACAAAGCTTGTGTTCAACAAAAGACAATATAATAAAAAATGCAAATAAGGAAGGAGTGTTGTATATAATCTCTGAAGGATTAGCATTTCATCACATCAGCAAGAAAGTAACAAGCTTGGCCAGGCATGGAGGCTCACGCCGGTAATCCCAACGCTTTGGGAGACCGAGGTGGGCGGATCACCTGAGGTCAGGAGTTTGATACCAGCCTGGCCAAACCCCATCTCTACTAAAAGTACAAAAATTAGCCGGGCATTCTGGCGCACGCTTGTAATCACAGCTACTTGGGAGACTGAGGCAAGAGAATCGCTTGAACCTGGAAGACGGAGGTTGCAGTGAGCCAAGATCCTGCCATTGCACTCCAGCCAGGGGGACAAGAGCGAGAAACTGTATTTAAAAAAAAAGAAAAAGGAAGTGACAAACTCTCTAGTAGAAAAATAGGCTAACGATATAGACAAGTTGTAGATTTCTTAAATAAACAACGAAAATTTTTTTCTGACAGTTTTGGAGGCTGAAAGGACAAGCTTAGGGGTCTAGCATGATTGGATATTCGTTTGTCTGTTTCCTTCCTGACATGCTGCAGTTAGCAGTTGCTGTGTTTCTTCACCTAAAGCCCAGTGCCTACAGAGTAGTGGATTTCACATGCCTACAATTTTTCCTTTTTCAGTTGAAAGGTGGTAATTGGCAATGCTTCCTCATTTTTGTATTATTCTCTTTTCTTTGAGCTTTCTTCATCCTCTGCATTGAGTGAATTCTGAGTTTCCTGTTGGCATCCTGAATGAAACAACCAATAATGATCATATTCTAGATACAGAAAATTGTGCCAGGTATATTTTTATCTCATTTAATTACTTTAGCAACAATTTGGAGCATGCAGCCATATATCTATTACAGAGGTTGCAAAACAAACAAACAAACAACTCAGATCCTACAGCGAGGGATTTGAGTTTTAACCCAGTTTAAATTGTCACTAAATCTTTCCACTAAACCAAACTGCCTATTAAGTAAAACTGGCATATATGGATTTGGAATAGATACGACTAACTCTTGGTAAACAGACACCTTAATATACATTTTCCCAAAGCATCACAGTCTTTGGTCCTCTACTCCAAGCCTGCTCTGCAGATAAATTTAATTTTTTCCTTACTCCCAGCAATGGGAAAGTTTTTGTCATTCCATTTTATTCTTTCAGAACTTTTAGAAATTATGATCCTACCTCTTTACTAACTATATTTTCACCAAATGCTTTTTAATCTCACTGTTCTCTGACAATATTTTCTACCATCCATCTTCTTGGCTAATTTCTACTTCTCTTTTGTTCACTTGTTCTTCCTCTCTGTCCAGTATATTGTGGTATAAATCTAATCTAACTTGTATGGGAGTGAGGCTTCTCTTGAATGGGAGATCATTCACTTATGATTGGTGACATTGTGTCATGAAGGATATTCAGGCTGATGTGCTGTGACCTTCCTTTGATTATCCAGGGCTACTTCTATAATAATTCCACCAAGACATGTCAGAATGCACTGCAGATACAGGCATTTAATCTCCTGCACCATGTCTCTATTCTATGTTGAACAGAAATTCAGAAATTCCCCATTTTAATTAATTGCCCGTAAAGGCCATGGAGGCATTTGATCAGAAAACCCATAGTCACTGTCACAGTATCGTATTGCAGATAATGTTTTTTCGTCCCTTTAAATCCTTCTGGAAACTGAAGAAAGATGAACTTGAACTTATTGGGGCAGTTGCTGAACCAAATATATTTTCTCAAACAGTTTCATATAGAAATATACCATTTTTATATGACTGCTCAGATTTTACTAGCTATGGATTACGAGGTAAGGTAGCTTTTATATAGAGAAAGAAAACCGATCTTCAAATAAAAAGACGAAGGACTCAAGTTTGGTTAAGTCATTTGTATATTTATAAAACTCCTTGAACTGAAGTTTATTCACCTATAAAACTGTTCTGGAAATTATATTCACCCAACATTCAATGAGTATCTACTATTAACCGGACCCAGTATTAACGCTGATAATAAAGCAAGAAAAGATTTTCAGTAAAGGGCCCTGCCTTTAGAGGAAAATAGACAATAAACAAAAAGTATTTCTAGAACATGTGGTGGAATCAGTCCTCTGAAGAAATATAAAATGGGTTATAGAGTGGATAGTTAGTGCTACATGGAGGGGGGAGGAATGTGCTCATATACAGCATTAAGAACCTCTTTGCTGCAATCACATTTGACTGCAGGTTAGTTTCCTATTGGTGCTGTAACAAATTAACACAAAATGTATAGCTTTAAAAAACACAAGTGCATTATTTTCCAGTTTCTCAGGTGATCAGAAGTTCTAAAATGGGTCAGCAGGCTCTAGGAGAAAATCATTTTCCTTGTATTTTCTACCTTCTAAAGGCTACCTGCACCCCTTTGCTTGCAGACCCAACCTTCATTTTCCAAAGCCAACAATGGCATCTTGCAGTCTCCCTCTCTATCTTTCTGCTTCAGTAGTCACAGCCTTATGTGACCTTCCCGTCTCCCTCTAATAAGAACCTTGTCATTACCACTGAGCTTACCTTGGTAATCCTGAATAATCTCCCCTTCTCAAAACCTTTAATTTATTCACATCTGCAGAGCCATGTTTAGCATATAAATTATATGCAAGTTCTGGGGATTAGTATTGGACGTTTTCGTGGGGATGATGGGGGTTATTTATCTTGCCTTAAATGATAACCTAAAAAGATAAGTTAACAATAACTGGGGAAAAGCATTTCAATCAGAGTAAACAATAAAACAGACTTAAAAGTCAGCTCACACTTGGGAATCTGAGCAATAAATAGACACTAGTGCATCTGGAAAAGAACAAGTGAAAAAGAGGTGGGTAAGAGACATGTTTGGGAGGGCAGGGAGGTGGATAGGATGGAAAATAATGTAGGGACTTAGAGAAATTTTCTCTGAGATATATGGTATGGTTTTGAACAGAGGAAGACTGTGTTTTGACATGTTTAACAATGATGTCTTATTTCGTGATGGAAAAATAGAAGGCAAGAATAGAAATGGGTAGATTAGTTAGAAGGCTTTCTCAATAGTCCAGGGAAAATATGATGGTGGCTTGTATTATTGAGGGATTGTCACAGTGAGGGTGAGATAAAATGTTCACATGCTAAAAATATTTTGAAGATAGAGACCAAAGAGGTGGTGATAGATTAAAATACACTAGAATAGAATAGAATAGAATAGAATAGAATAGAATAGAATAGAATAGAATAGAATACTTTAGATCATTACAATGTCAAACTTAAAATTCTGAGCAATGGGAAAGTCACGTGTAATATAATAACCACTGAAGGAAAATTTACATTAATATTTTCAGTACATCTTTTAATTTATTCCTATGAAATAGGCTTGCTGAATTCTTACAATTGACAGAATAGTCTTTACAACTAAATATCTTTTCCATCAGTGAAACTGTATGTTTGTCAAGAGTCAGTTTGGGTTATTCTTACATCTGTGTGTATGAGTTTTGTTTAATATAATGAAATACGAGTGCAAAAGAAAATTACTTTATATATATAAATAAATTCAGTGACATACAAAAAAGTAACTACATGAAACTTTAAAAAATGACAATATAAAATACTAAGATATGTATATTTTAAAGCCTTAGAAATCTATAATTGATTACTTCACAATTTTCATTAGATTCCTTTCCCTCTATCAAGAACTTAGTGTGCAAATTAAAAAGGATACATTTTGGGTGTGGTTTATGCAAGAAAGAAAATAGGGAACCCCAAACAGTGGACTCAGACTCAAAGCAAAGATATTAACTCCAGTACAAAAGTTTTGCAAATAAACATGCAATTATATGTTATAAATTAAAATATTTATAGACTTGGTTTTTATCACAGACTTGGTTGATATCCAATCTTGCTAATGTCTAATTTGAGCACTTCCATTCTGCTTTTCAGTTTATTGAAAAGGAAAGTAATATTATTCCAAGAAAGATCTGACAAAATATGTCTAAAATGGCTTTAGCTACATAAAATTTATATATTTTATTAAAATAAATACATGCCAGGAAAATTGTTTTCAAAAAATATCAAAAGTGCTTAGTCCTCTTTCTTTAGAAAGATTTACTGATACATAAGAAAATTCTATCACTCAGTAGTCAAATAGATAAAGCAACCACAGAGGAAATGCAAATTTATATATATATATATGAAAATTTCAGCTTCACTGGTAATCAACAAAATGCAAATTAAAACAATAAGATTAAATTTTAACTATGATATCAGCAAAGCCTAACCAAATTGTATTATGGAAATTGATTGCATGTAGATAAAAATAAAATTCTTGTAATGCTGGTAGGGATGCTATGTTTTCTAGCCTTTCCAAAATACTACATAAAATATTCATACCATTTCACATAATGTATCACTCTGTGACATCTATCTTAAGGGGATATTCATAAACTCACAATAATATTTATACACAATAATGTTCGTTGCATCATTTTATATAAATAAAAAATGTTGGAAACAATGTGACAGTTCAAAATTAGAATTATCGAATAAATCATATGAAATACATATGGCTTATTGTCCAGGAATTAAAAATGGAAGATGCAAATGATTTTAAGTGTAAAAGAAAATTGGAGACAGGGCAGAGCAAGATGACTGAAAAATTCTATAGTGAGTGCCCATCTCTCCGCCATAGGAACCCCAAATTGAATAACAATTCACACATAAAAGCATCTTCATAAGAACCAAAAATTGGTTTGAGCATCAGCTCAGCCACAGTGGGGTAGAGCACCAAGCATGTCTTGGAGTCCTCAATTCCAAGCTTTGGTTCCTGCATAAAATTTTGTGACCTGCCCTTGGCCAGAAGAGAGCCCACTACCCTTAAGGGAGACATTCAGGAATGATGGCATGTACCACAAGCTGACTGAAGAACCCGTGGACCTTGAGTAAACGCTGGTGGTAGCCAACCAGTATTTACAGTGGGCCAGGGGCTGTAGTGGCCATGGGGAGAAACCTCATTGCTTGAATAAATGGGAGATAAGAGTGGGAAAGACTTTGTCTTGTGGCTTTTGTGCCAGTTCTGCTACAGTAGAATAGAGCACCAGGTAGATTCCTAAACTTCCCATTTCTAGGCCCTGGCTTTTGGATAGTGTCTCTAGACACACTTGGGACCACAGGAAACTTGCCATCCTAAAGGGAAGGACACTAAGCTGCCTGGATTTGCCACCTGCTGATTGTAGGCCCCTTGTGTCTTGAGTAAACATAGGTGGTGGCCGGCAGTGTTCACTGTGGGCCTTGGGGGAAACCAAAAGCTGAGCTGGCTTTAGCTCTGACCCAGAACAATACCAGTGGTGGTGGCCACAGAGATGCTTGTGTCATCCCTCCCCCAGCTCCAGGCAGCTCAGCACAGAGAGACAGACTCCATTTGTTTGAGGGAAAGAAAGGGAAGAGAACAAGACTCTCTGCCTGATAATCCAGGGAATTCTGGATCTTAACCAAGACCACTTAAGGCAATACCTCTATGAGTCGCCAAGAGCCACAGCATTACTGGGCTTGGAGTGCCATCTGAAGGTGATATAGTGGCAGTGGCCAAAGACTTAGATCACAACACCTAAGTTCCTTCGAATACATGGAAAGTCTTCCCAAGAAGGATGAGTACAAACAAGCGCAGACATTATAACTACAATAAATACCTAATTCTTCAATGCCCAGACACAGAAGAACATCAACAAGTATTAAGACATTCCAGGGAAAAAATGACCTCTCAAAATGTACTAAAGAATTAGGTACAAGGGACCAATCCTGGAGAAACAGAGATATGTGACTTTTCAGGGAGATAATTCAAAAAAACTGTTTTGAGGAAGCTCAAAGAAATTCAAGAAAACAAAGAAGAAAGTCAGAATTCTATCACGTAATTTTAATAAAGAGATTGAAATACACAGAATTAAGCAGGAATTCTGGAGCTGAAAATGCTATTGACAAAATGAAGAATGTTTCAGAGTCTCTTGGCAGACATGATTGAGTGGAAGAAATAACTAGTGAGCTTTAAGACAGGCTATTTAAAGATACAAAGTGAGAGGAGACAAAAAAAGAATAGAAAAAATGAAGCACACCTATACAACTAGAACTGAGTAGTGTTGTATAGTGTTGTATAGTCCTATCAACAACTAGAGTTGTATAGTGTTGTATAGTCCTCAAAAAGGCAAATCTAAGAGTTATTGGCCTTTAAGAGGACATAGAGAGCAGGTTAAAAAAATTATTCAACTGTTACAACAGAGAATTTCCTAAACCTAGAAAACGATATCAATATTTAAACACACGAAGATTACAGACCACCAAGCAGATTTAACCCAAATAAGATCACCTCAAGGAATTTAATAATCATGTTCCCAAAGATCAAGGACAAAGAAAGGATCCTAAAAGCAACAATAGAAAATAAAGGAATAACAGAAAAATGAGCTACAATATTTCCATCAGCACACTTCTCAATGGAAACCTTACAGGCCAAGAGAGAGTGGCATGACATATTTAAATTACTGAAGGGGCAAACCTTTTATCCTAGCATAGTCTATCCAGCAAAAATATGCTTCAAACTTGAAGGTGAAATATAGATTTTCCCAGATAAGCAAAAGCTGAGGGATTTCCTCAACTTCAAATCTGTCCTACAAGGAATGGTATAGGGGGTTCTTCAGTCTGAAAGAAAAGGATGTTCATATAAATTGAGAAATAATCTGAAGGTACAAAATTACTGGTAATAGTAAGTACACACAGACAAAAACCCCACAGAATATTATAACACTGTAATTTTGGTGTGTAAACTCTTCATACCTTGAGTAGAAAACTAGAAGATCAATCTATCAAAATAATAACTACAACAACTTTTCAAGATAAAGACAATATAAGATATAAATAGAAACAACAAATAGTTAAAAAGTATTGCAATTAAGTGAAAGTGCAGAATTTTGAATTAGTTTTCTCTTTGTTTTTGCAGTCACTTTTAAGTCGTTATCCATTTAAAATAATGAGATATAAATTGGTTTTGGTTGTTGCTGTTTTCTTTCGTTTTGTTTTGTTTTTTTGAGATGGAGTTTCACTCTTGTTGCCCAGGCTGGAGTGTAGTAGCGCCATCTTGGCTCACTGCAACCTCTGCCTCCCGGGTGCAAGCGATTCTTCTGCCTCAACCTCCCGAGTAGTTGGGATTACAGGCACGCACCACCACGCCCAGCTAATTTTGTATTTTTAGTACAGACGGGGTTTCTCCATATTGGTCAGGCTGGTCTTGAACCCCTGATGTCAGATGATCTGCCCACCTCGGTCTCCCAAAGTGCTGGGATTGAGATATAAGATTTTACTTGTGATATAAGCCTCATGGTAACTTCAGATCAAAAAACCTCAAGAGATACACAAAAGGTAAACACACACACACACACACACACACACACACACACACACACACAATAAATTAAAGCAGACCACCAGAAAAAAATCAACTTCACAAAAAGGAAGACAGAAATGAAGAAAAGACTACATTATGACCAGAAAACAAATAACAAAAAGGCAACAGTAATTCCTTACTGATCAATAATAAGGTTGAATGTAAATGAACTAAACTCTCCAATCAAAAGACAGAGAGTGGTTGTTGAATGAATTGCAAAAAAAGACTCAATGATCTGTTACCTACAAGAAACACACTTCACCCATAAGCACATATATAGACTGAAAATAAATGTATGTAAAGAGATATTCCATGCAAATGGAAACTAATAAAATGTAGGAGTAGCTTCTACTATAATTAGTATACTTCTTATAGACAAAATAGATTTTAAGACAAAAACCATAAAAAGCAACAAAGAAGGTCATTGTATAAAGAGTCAACTCAGTAAGAGGACATGATAATCATAAATATATATGCACCCAATACTGGACTCCCCAGATATATAAAGCAAATATTTTTAGAGCTAAAGAAAGAGTTATACTCCAATACAATAATAACTGAAGACTTCTATACTCCACTTTCTGCATTGAACAGGACATTCAGACAGAAAGTCAGTAAAGAAACATCAGACTTAATCTGCACTATAGACTAAATGGACCTCATAGATATTTACAGAACACTTCATCCCAGAGCTGCAGAGCACACATTCTTCTCCTCAACACATGGATCATTCTAAAGAATAGAACATATATTAAGCCACAAAACACATCTTTAAAAAAATCAAAAAATGAAATAATATGAGCTATCGTCTCTGGCCACAGTAGAATAAAACTAGAAATCAATAACAAGAGGAGTTTTGGAAATGATATAAATTTGGAAATTAAACAATGGGCTTCTGATTGACCAACAGATCAATGAAAAAGTTAAGAAGAAAATTTTAAAATTTCCTGAAACAAGTAAAAATGGAAACACCAATATATTAAAAATCTATGGAATAGAACAAAGCAGTGTTAAGAAGAAAGTTTATAGCAATAAGCAATTACATCACAAAAAGTAGAAAATCTTCAAATAAACAGTCTAACAATTCATCTTAAAGAACTGGAAGGTCAAGAGTTAATCAAACCTCAGATTCTTAGAAAAAAATATTAAAGCAGACATAAATGAAACTGAAGAAATACAAAACATCAATAAAACAAAAAGTTTGCATTTTGAAAAGATAAACAAGCTCAACAAAACTTTAGCCTGAAGGAGAAAAAAGCAAAGAAGACCCAAATCAGAGATGAAAAGAAGACATTTCAACTAACACTGCAGAGACTGAAAGGAACATGAGAGGCAATTGTGAGCAACTATTTGCTCATAAACTGGAAAACCTAGAAGAAATGAATAAATTCCTAGGCCATACAACCTACAAAGATTGAACCATGAAGAAATCCAAACCCTGAACAGACCACTAGGAAGTAATGAGATTGAAGCTGAAAGAAAAAAAAAAAAACTTTTCCAGCAAATAAAACCCAAGGACCCCAATGACTTCACTGCTGAACTTTACCAAACATTTAAAGAAAGAATACCAATCCTACTGAAACCATTCTGAAAAATAGAGATGGAGGATATACTGCAAAATTCATTCTACGTGGCCAGGAGATACCAAAACCAGTCAAAGACACATAAAATAAAGAATACTACAGGCCAATATCCCTGATTAACACTGTTGAAAAAATTCTCAAACCAAACAAACTTCAACAATACTTTAAGAAATCATTTATCTTGACCAAGTGAGATTTATCCCAGGAATGCAAGTATGGTTTGACATATGCAAATCAATAAATGTGATACATCATCCCAACAGAATGAAGGACAAAATCTTATGATCATTTCAGTTGATGTTGAGAAAGCACTTGATAATATTCAACATAACTTTATGATAAAATCCCTCAAGAAATTGGTTATAGAAAGAACATAGCTCAACACAGTTTTCAGGAAAAACTGAAAAGCTTTCCTCTATGATTTGGAACAAGGATAACTACTTTCAGCACTGTTATTCAACACTGTACTGAATGTCGTAACTATAGCACTCAGAAAAGAGAAATAACTAAAGGACATCCAGATTGAAAATGAAGAAAAATTATCCTTCTTTGTAGATGATAAGATCTTATATTTGGAAAACCCTAAAGTCTTCATGAAAAAACTATTAGAACTGATAAATTCAGTTTATTTGCAGGATACAAAATCAACATACAAAAATTAGTAGCATTTCTATATGCAAACAGTGAACAATCTGAAAAAGAAATCAAGAAACTAATTCCATTTACAATAGCTATGAATAGAATAAAATTACTTAGAAATAAACTTAACCAAATAAGTGAAAGATCTCTACAATGGAAACTACAAAATATTTATGCCAGAAATTGAAAAGGACACAACAAATTGAAAGATATTATATTTTCATGTTCATGAATTGGAAAATCAATATTGATAAAATATTTCTAAAAATTGAAAGATTTTAGGTTCATGAATTGGAAAGAATCACAATTGCTAAAATTTTATGCAATCTACAGATTCAATGTAATCCCTATCAAAACACCATTTGCATTCTTCACAGTAATGAGAAAAATAATTCTAAAGTTTATAAAGAACCACAAAAGACCCAGAACAGCCAAAGCCATCTTGAACAAAAAACACAAATTGGTAATCATGTTACCCAAATTTAAATACTACTACTATAGTAACCAAAACAGCATGTTACTGACATAAAAACTGACACATAGACAAATGGAATGAAATAGAGCTCCCAGAAACAAATCCACACAACCTATAGTGAACTAATTTTGAAGAAAGTTGCCAAAAACATACATTGGAAAAAATAACAGTCTTATCAGTAAATTGTGTTGGGAAAACTGGATATCTGTATGCTGAAAAATGAAACCAGATCTTTATATCTTGCCATATACAAAAATCAAATCGAAATATGTTTGATTTAAATCTAAGACCTAAAACTATGAAAATTCTAAAAGAAAATATCGGGAATACCGTCTAGCACATTTGACTGGGTAAAGATTTCTTGAGTGATATCCCATAAGCATAGGCAACCAGAGCATAAATGGACAAATGGGATCACATAACTTTGAAAAGCTTCTGCACAGGAAAAAAAAACAATCAGCTAAGTGAAGAGACAACCCACAGAATGGGAGAAAATATTTGTAAACTATCCATCTGATAAGGAATTGATAACCAAAATATATAATAAATTCTAACAACTCATAGGAAAAAAAATCTAGTAATCTGATTTTAAAACATGCAAAAGATCTGAATAGATATTTCTCAAAAGAAGACATACAGATGGCAAACAGGTATACAAAAAGATGCTCAATGTCACTGGTCATCAGAGAAATGCATATCAAAACTACAATGAGCTATCATCTTACCCCAGTAAAAATAGCTGTTATCCAAATGACAGGTAATAACTAATGCTGGTGAGGATGTGAAGAGAAGAGAACTTTCATACACTGTTGGAGGGAATGTAAATAAGTACAATCACTACGGAGAAATTTGGCAGTTCCTCAAAAAACTAAAGAACTACCATGTGATCTAGCAATCCCACTGCTGGGTGTATACCCAAAAGAAAGGAAATCAGTATATCAAAGAGATTTCTGCCCTCCCATGTTTATTGCAATCCTATTCACAATAGCCAAGATTTGGAAGCAACCTAAGTGTCCATCAACAGATGAATGGATAGAACATATGGCACATATATATACAATGGTGTATAACTTAGCCATGAAAAAGAATGAGATCCTGTCATTTGCAACACTGGTGGAATTTAAGGTCATGATGTTAAATGAAATTTGCCAAAGACAAACTTTGCACATTCTTACTTATTTGTGGGAGCTAAGAAAATTAAAACAACTGAACTCATGGAGATAGAAAGTGGAATAATGGTCACCAAAGCTTGGGAAGCACAGTGGGAGGCAGTGGTGTGAGAAGGGGAAGTGGGAATGGTTAATGGGTAAAAATATATATTGAGATAGGATGAGTAAGATTTAGTATTTGAAAGCCCAACAGGGTGACTACAGTAAATAATATTTATTGTACATTTAAAAACAACTAAAAGAATATAATTGGATTGTTTGTAACACAAAAAAAGATAAGTGATTGAGGTGATGAATACCCCATTTACCCTGAGGTGATTCTTACGCATTGTATATATGTATCAAAATATCTCATGTAACCCATAAATATATATACCTACTATATATCCACACAAATTAGAAATTAAAAAAAGAGAAAAAGAACATGCATATAAACGATGAAAAGACATATTCCAGCACTTTGTCTTAGATGCAAATATTTGACATTTTAATTCCTTCTTTAATATTTACTGAGCTCCAAATTTTCAAAATGATCATACATGAGTTGATGTCAGAATAAAAGCAAAAACAAGAATGCATCTAGAGAATGTTTTCCCATCTTACCTCTTCACTTGTTATGAAGATTAACTGTAGAAATAAGTTGCAAACATATTGACCTATATAAAATTTTGTAAAGTATTTTATAAGCATAAATTATTTAGAACACTTACACAATATGATTTACTAAACACATGTTGGCATCTCATCAACCAGCTTGCCTACAGGGACATGGTTTGTCACTGTTAACCTTTTTTTTCCTTTTTTTTTTAAGGAATAAAAGCACTGAAGGCCTTGGTAAAATGTGAAAATGGTATTGTAAAGGGAAGCCTGTTAATATGGCCAGACCTTAATATCTCACAGTGGATTATTATATATGAATAACTATAATAATTTTTTAAAGCCCTGAGTTAACTATTTGGAAAAATTAGGAAAATACTGAGACATGAATATACCAATGCATACATTCATTCAACATATATTTATTGATATTTTTCTGCTAATTATATGTTCAAAGGTTAAAAAAAACTTTGTGTGTCTAATCCATTAATTATTCTCATTCAGATAGAATATTGCCTGTCCCATAATGGACACTTTAAAAATATGTGTGAAATGAATAAATTATTATCTGTTATAAGTGAGATCCTGTGTTAAATCATAGTATTATTGAAGTAAAACAATTATATTATTACTTTTAAATTATTTTTAATCTAAACATAAGACAAATAATTTCAAAGTCAAATTAAATATTGCCAAAGATATGATGATTTACTAAACAAATGAAACTCATGGGGAGAAACACCTACATTTGCTTTGAGGGTGACAGAAAAGCCTTGCAAACGAAATGATATTAGTGTCTTCTGAATGAAGGATAGATATTTGCCAGTAGAAAAAATATAGAAAGAGGTAGAGAGGCCAAGGATACCTGAATAGGAAGTTTCAAGCATTCTGTCTTTCTGGAACATGTAAATATCTATTCGTTCTCTAACTCCACTAAATGCTTCTTCCTAAATACTTTAAATTGGTTTAATGCTTGTTGAAATTCAACCAATGTAAAAATTATCTGTTCATTGCAAACTACCTAGTTAATAATAATGTTATCTGTTTTAGTTATCTATTGCTCTACAACAAATTACCCTGATTTTTAACGGCTTAAAACGATTTATTATCTCATAACTTCTCTGTATCAGAAAGCTGAGTACAACTTAAATGGGTGCCTCTGTGTAAAAGTCTAACAAACTGTAGTCAATGCTACAGTCTCATCTAAATGCTCGGTTGCTGCGGGCTCCACCTCCAAGCTCACTCTTGTAGTTTTTAGTCCTTGCCATGTTAAGCTGTCCACAGGGTTTCCTTAAGACATGGCAGACAGCTTCTCCTATGGTGAATGATGTAGGAGAGTGAGAGAGAAGAGAGAACCCTGAGGACAGAAGCCTTAAGTTTTTGTATAAGTTACTCTTGGAAGTAAAATCCCAGCATTGCTGCTTTATGCTATTCGTTAGAAGAGAATGAATGAGTTCACCCACATTCAAGGAGGAGGGAGCTGGTACACAATTCTCACATTTCTGTTGGTTCTAGGTGATCGTTTCAAACATGTTTATATAGCAAACAGCCTTGGAAGATAGAGATAGTGTCTCTCTCTAGAGCAAAGATAGGTGTGTTCACTGTCTAATATATTAAAAATGATGTTACACTCAGGGTCAAAGTTTCAGCAGGCTTACTGCCAATTTTTAAAAGATCTAATATTCTTGAGGTTGGGGTTCCTCTTCTTTAACAAAGTCTATTGTATATGCAGGTATTGCCCTGGAAAAAAAAGTGGATCTTAGTGAGTAAGTGCAAAAATGCTCTGCCTAATACTCTTACTGTAAGTAAGAAACTGTGCTTTGTCTCTGACATTGGAGTCTCATGTCGTCTCCAAGAATCCATGAGACTGTGACAAGCTAACTTGCAAGTAGGGTAAAAATCTCGGACCATTCAAATTTTTAGTACAAAGGTTACACAAAGGCATGACTACCTGGAGTGTGGGATCACTTGCAAAGATCTTAAGGGTTGCTTACCACAGTAGCCATCTCTTTATTTTCTTACAATGGAAGAAAAGGACAGAAGAAAGAGAAGAAATGAGGGGAAAAATCAATCATTTATTGAGTTTATTTCATGCTCCAGGAATTTAAACACAAATTAATTTCCTTGATGCTTAGCAGAGCAACAAGAGTACAATGAGACACACACACAAAAAAAAAAAAAAAAAAAAAAGAAAGAAAGAAAGAAAAAGAAAAAAAGAAAAGAAGAAAAGAAAGAGGAGGGAGGGAAGGAAGGAAGGAAGGAAGGAAGGAGAAAAATTTATACACTTCCCAAAGGTCACTCAGCTGGTTGATGAAAGACTTACACTCAAAAGGAGGTGTTCTGGGTCAAGATGGCAATTTTTGTTTGCTTGTTTGTTTGTTTGTTTTTAATGCAAGACACATAAATTTTCAAAAGTTTATATTGCTGGTATCTGATCACCACTGGTATTAGCAAATCACAACAGTGCATTGTTTTTTCTAGAATGTTATAGGTATGGATCATGTAATCTTATTTGAATATTCCAGTAAGAGAGTAAAGATAATCATTGAAATGACTGCTCCTGATAGATCTTTGTCTCATATAGTTCACTCTAAGAAAAAGCCCAAAAATCTATATCAAAGTTTTACATTCCTGTCTATTACTTTGGTATTGAAATCTTCTTTCTAATGGAATATTTAAGTGAAACACAAAGCTAAATTTCAGGACTTTTATTAACTTCTAGTATAAAATAATATAACATAAAATGAACTGTACACTTCACAGATAATTTATATTTTAGAGGATTTCTCAACCTATCAAGTTTGTTATCAAGGAAATTACATTTTTATTTTTGAAATTGTTATTCAGTGCTTTGCTCTCTCCAGTACTTGGGTTTGACTACAGTCAATGAAGTTTAGACATTTTTCTGTTTTATCCTATCTTTTAAAAGTGTTAAACACACAGTCTGATCTGTTGTGTCATCCAAGCATTACTTATTCAATTCAATTCAATTAAGTGGATCTTTATATTTTAAATCTATTAAGTTTAATTGAAACAAACTTTTATCACTACAAGTCCTATCCTTCATAATGAAATGAGCTGTCATATACTGTGTACAATTTTTAGAAGGTTGTTATATTTAGCTTAGTGAACCATCCTGGTTTCTACTGATTGACTTATACTTAAATTTTAAAGAACCAGTCATAATGATAGATTTTTAAACTCTGCTCCCTATTAAGTCCAGTTCCTTTTCCATACCCCAAGTTCATTTTCCATACCCATGGGCTCTTTTATCCACATTTTACATGTTTGAAATCCTTATGTTTTATTTTTTTAAATGTTTGAATTCTTGCCATAGTATTCTTAAAACACCTCTTGAATTTTAGTGATCATTTCACATTCTTTGGATTCCTTGTGATTTAGTATGCGCAGAACAGTTGACAAGCTCTTTTAATGTAACAAGGTGCTGTCTTACCATTTCTTCTAAGTTTCAGTTTAAGTTTGTTTATTCCAAATGTTTATTTTACCCTCTTAATAAGATAATTATTCTCCTTGACAGTAAAGTCAGAAGTAAACAGGGAGCTAAATAACTGTGTATTCTCGCCTACATTTAACATCACACCATCTGTTCAAATCAGCACAACTATGTCTTTCTTGCTTTTTGTTTCATTTTTTAGCATAACTTTTATGAATACAAATTCAAGTATGGCTTTGTTTATAATTGTTCCCACTCATTTGAAGCTTATATAGTTCCATTTAGCCATATTAATATTCATCAAATGTAATTTTTCTCCATCATATTTTCATTCATCTTTGAAATGACATAACTAATCTAATTATTCTAATTTCTCATAAAATTACTAATACTGGAGAACATATACTATGAACAAAAACTACTTTCACTTGATTCATCCCCGACTTCAGTCATTTCCTTAAGGTAACCTAGGCGACAGCTTATTACCTGTTGTTTCAGACCCTTCCCTTTGTGTATTTTATATATTATACACACACACACATAACTGCACACATGTGTAGACATGTCTATATATTTTATGTACACATATTACATATTGTTCAGCAATCCGGCTTTATTACTTGACAATATATTACAAATTTCTTTCCATTTTAATAATAATAATTCTTATTTTGTTTTAGAGCTGTTATCTCTATAATCAATGTACCATAATTTATTTAACTGTTTTCTACCCATTTAGTACCAATTTTTAACTTTTTAAGATAATAACTATTAGCTATTCTTGGGCATGAAGGAGTTGGGTCAGTGGAAATCTCAGAGTCAGGGAGAGAACTGAGAGAAACCCACGAACACCTCAGCATTCACACTGAAGACCAGACAAAGGAGATGGGATGGGCAGGAAACTTAAAGGAGACTTCCAGAGGTACAGATACTCAGGGCCTACTGATATATGAGGGCAGAAAAAGAGAACTAAGAGAAATGCCACTAGTGTTTAGAACTCATATCAAGTATCAGGCATCTAAAGATGGAGCGAGAAACCTGAGAGAAACACCCATGAGGCACCAGTGAATTGGGTGGGCTGATGTCTGACATCAGGGCTGATCACAGATTAAGCCTTGTTAAAGAGAAAATGTTGAGCCTATCCTCAATTAATATGGAATCTGCAGTGAATATATGAGAGGGACCAATAAATCCTAAGCCCCATTCAGTCACAGACTACATTGAAACATCTCTGTACATTCACTTCTTGCCAGAAGAAGGGGTATATTCTTTTTAGGGTATAAATAATATTTACAATAGTCTCTACTGTCTTTTATAGACAATGGCTGGCATTCAGTCAAAGATTATGAAGTATTAATAAAAGAAAATGTGACTCACAACCACTAAACCATCAATAGAACCAAATTCAGAAATGGCCCAGATATTTAAATTATTAGTAAGAATATTTATAATGGCTATAATAAACAGATAAAAGGATCTGCCATATGATCAAGTAATTCTACTCCCTTTCACTCAAGATAAATAAAAGTACATGTGTACAAAAAGGAATTATATGTGAATGTTCACAGTAGCTCTGAAAAAAACCCAAATACTCATTTCTTTAGATACAACCCAAATCCAGAGAAACAGATTTACAAATTGTCATAAGTATGTATTGGAATATTTCTCTGCAGTAAAAATGAAAAAGGTATTGATAATCATTAGCCATAAGGGAAATGGAAATTAAAACTACAGGGAGATACTACTACACGTTCATTGTAATAGCCACAATCAAAAAACTGTTGAGGATGCCGAATGTTGGGAAGGTTGTGGAACACCCAGAACACTGTTCTGAAAAAACTGTAAAATGGTACAACTACTAGGGAAAACTGTTTGGTAGTTTCTTTCTTTCTTTTCTTTTTTTTTTTTTTTTTTTTTTTGATACGGAGTCTTGCTCTGTTGCCCAGGCTGGAGTGCAGTGGCACTATCTCGGCTCACTGAAAGCTCTGCCTTCCAAGTTCATGCCATTCTCCTGCCTCAGCCTCCTGAGTAGCTGGGACTACAGGTGCCCACCACCACGCCTGGGTAATTTTTTGTATTTTTTGTAGAGACAGGATTTAACCATGTTAGCCAGGATGGTCTCGATCTCCTGACATTGTGATCTGCCCACCTTGGCCTCCCAAAGTGTTGGGAGTACAGGCGTGAGCCACCATGCCTGGCCTGGTAGTTTCTTTTAAAAAAAATGTACATGCATCTTCTGTATGACCCAGAAATTCCATTCCTAGGTATGGAACCAGATAAAGGAAAATATGTTCACAAAAGCCTGGAAACAAATGTCCATAGCAGCTTTATTTATAAGTGCCAAAGACTGAGAAGTTGCCATCAGTCCAGTAACAAGAGAACGGTTAAGGACACAACAGTAGTCAGTAATAAAAAGGAAAGGAAATAATTGTTTATACACATCCAGCAAGCGGGAAACTCAAAAACATCATTCTGAATTACATTATACACACACAAAATAATTTCCATTTACATGACTTTTAGAACAGGAAAACAGATTTTGGTGATAGAACTGAGATAAGTGTTTATTTATATTGGGGAAAAAGATTGTCAGAAGGCATAAATAATGATGGAATTATTTTATTCCCGGTTGTAGTAGTACAGGATAAATGTTGCATGGATTTGTGAAACTGATGAGACAGTACCCTTAATTTCTATGTAGTTCACTATATGTAAGTTCTATTTCAAATTTTAGCAATATTTTAGGCCAAATATAAGTGTTTAGGTAATTGTTTCAGGTGTTAAAACTGTCTCTGAAATTTGAAAGATTAACTTGTGTTTTATACTTCATTTGTCTTAAGTGTGTATTTTGGCTTTTGGCTTTTCTATCATGATGCATTTTAAGACATGATTACTCAAATTAAACTCTGTTGTTTTACACAGTTCATAGAATCTGATTCATTAAATTATCACTTAAGTTTCAATGTCATAGCCTCTTCATTTAATATGACTTGATACAGACTACTCATTATGAATCATATCCAAATACTGATAAATTATCTGATAGGTTCACATTCACCACAGCATGAACATAAATAGACACACTTGTTCTTCATTTAATAAAACAAAATAAAAGTACAAATTCAGAGTTCATACTCCTAGAAAAAAAATACTAGGTGATAGAAACAAAGGTGATTGTTTTCCTTATTTTTTTATCTGAATATTTTGGTTTTTTTCAATGAATATGCATAAGTTATGTAGCAAAAAATTCACAATGTGTTTTAATCATTTAAAATGCATTTATTCTTTCAAATAGCTCAACAAATTATAAAATTGGTCAAGACATGGGGAAATTCTAGATGCATAGGAGAATCTACTTAGGTGAGCTCTTACTGCAGACCCAAGCAAAATAACTATGGAGAGCAGAGCACATGCTTCCACCAGTACTCCCTCAACTATTCATCTTCAAACCTGCTAAGCAAGAAGCTTAGAATAACCAACATGAAAACACATTGCACCAAAGAACACCTTCTGTGCAATTATATTAACTGTTGCAAAGAGCTAGAATCTCCACATCCAAGACTTAACTCTTCTTGGAATACTATGACAGGAAATTACCCTTGAAATACTATGACAGGAAATTACACAAACGACACTACTCATATGGTTTGGCTGTGTGCGCATTCAAATCTCAACTGAATTGTATCTCCCAGAATTCTCACATGTTGTGGGAGGGACCCAGGAGAAGATAATTGAATCATGGGGACTGGTCTTTCCCATGCTATTCTCACAATAGTGAATAACTCTCGTGAGATCTGATGGGTTTATCAGGGGTTTCCACTTTTGCTTCTTCCTCATTTTCTCTTGCCGCCACCATGTAAGAAGTGCCTTTCACCTCCCACCATGATTCTGAGGCCTTCCACAGTCATGTGGAACTGTAAGTCCAATTAAGCCTTCTTCTCTTTCCAGTCTCGGGTATGTCTTTATCAGCAGCATGAAAATGGACTAATACAACAAATTGGTACCAGTAGAGTCGGGCATTGCTGAAAAGATACCTGAAAATGCAGAAGCAACTTTGGAACTGGCTATCACGCAGAGGTTAAAACAGTTTGGAGGGCTCAGAAGAAGACAGGAAAATGTGGGAAGTTTGGAATCTACTAAAGATTTGTTGAATGGCTTTGACAACAATGCTGATAGTGATATGAACAATAAATCTGTGCTGAAGTGGTCCAGACTCTATGATCAGGCCAAAGTGGTCTCAAATGGAGATGAGGAACATGTTGGGAACTGGAGCAAAAGTGACTCTCATTGTGTTTTAGCAGAAAGACTGGCAGCATTTTGCCCCTGCCCTAGAGATTTGTGGAACTTTGAACTTGAGAGAGATGATTTCAGGTATCTGGTGGAAGAAATTTCTAAGCAGGAAAGTATTCAAAAGGTGACTTGGGTACTTTTGAAAGCATTCCATTTTAAAAGGGAAGCAGAGAATGAAAGTTTGGAAAAATTGCAATCTGATGACGCAGTAGAAAAGAAACACCAATTTTTTTTAGGAGAAATTCAAGCTGGCTGCACTAATTTGCCGAAGTTGTAAGGGGCCTAATGTTAATCCCCAAGACTATGGGGAAAATGTCTCCAGGCCATGTCAGAGACCTTCATGGCAGCCCCTTCCATCACAGGCCTAAAGGCCCAGGAGGAAAAAATGGTTTCATGGGCTGGGCCCAGGGTCCCTGTGCTGTGTGCAGCATAAGAACTTGTCCCAGTTATTCCAGCTGTGGTTGAAAGAGGCCAACACACAGCTCAGACTGTGGCTTCAGGGTGTAGAAGCCTCAAGCCTTGGCAGCTTCCACAAGGTGTTGAGCCTGTGGGTGCACAGAAGTCAAGAATTGAGGTTTGGGAATGTCTGCCTAGATTTCAGAAGATGTATGGAAATGCCTGGATGCCCAGACAGAAGTTTGCTTCAGGGACGGGACACCCATGGAGAACCTCTGCTAGGGCAGTGTGGAAGGGAAATGTGGGGTTGGAGCCCCCACACAGAGTCCCTATGGGGCACTGCCTAGTGCAGTTGTGAGTAGAGGGCCACCATCCTCCAGACCCAAGAATGACAGATCCACTGACAGCTTACAGTTTACTTGGAAAAGCCCTAGACACTCAATGCCAGCCCCTGAAAGCAGCTGAGAGGGAGGTTGTACCCTCCAAAGCCACAGAGGCTGAGCTGCCCAAGACCATGGGAACATACCTACCTCTTCCGTCAGCGTGACCTGGATGTGAGACCTGGAGTCAAAGGAGATCATTTTGGAGCTTTAAAATTTCACTGATCTGCTGGATTTTGGACTTTCATGGGTCCTATCACCCCTTTGTTTTGGCCAATTTCTCCCATTTGGAATGGCTGTATTTACCCAATACCTGTACTTCCATTGTATCTAGGAAGTAACTACTTTGGGTTTTTAAAATTATTATTATTTTACAGGCTTATACGTAGGAGGAACTTGCCTTGTCTCAGATGAGACTTTGGACTGTGGACTTTTTGGATTAATTCTGAAATGAGTTAAGACTTTGGGGGACTGTTGGGAAGGCATGATTGGTTTTGAAATGTGAGGACATGAGATGTGGAGGAGCCACGAGCAGAATGATATGGTTTGGCTGTGTCTCCATTCAAATCTCAACTGAATTGTATCTCCCAGAATTCTCACGTGTTGTGGGAAGGACGTGGTGCGGGGGGCGGTAATTGAATTATGGGAGCCAGTCTTTCCCATGCTATTCTTGTGATAGTTAATAAGTCTCACAAGATCTGATGAGTTTATCAGGGCTTTTCGCTTTTGCTTCTTCCTTATTTTCTCTTCCTGCGCCAATGTAAGAAATGCCTTTCACCTCCCACCATGATTCTGAGGCCTTCCCCAGCCATGTGAAACTGTAAGTCCAATTAACCCTCTTTTTCTTCCCAGTCTCGGGTATGTCTTTATCAGCAGCGTGAAAACAGAGTAATACAATTACCATGCAATGTCATGTTTTCTTCCTTGTATATATATGATGAATTTGATCGGGTATTAGGAAGTTATAAGAAATTATTTTCCTTACACAAGAGGAAAGTCTTCTACAGATAAATATGTTTTTTTCAAAAAAAGTAGAATTAGCAGGCTCCTCAGTCTCATTCCCTCAAATTAGCAACCTAATCTTTTCTTCTTGAATTTTTCCACTTCAGTGATTAAAAGAGGAGGCTATGAAAAATGAATTCAAGAAAGAAAATAATTTTTTCCTAATGCCTATAGCAGTTTCCCATGCCTGGCCTTCCAGGGCACAGTCTTTTTCTATATGGAAAAAAGAATCTCAGACTCATTTTCCTATACCAGAAACAAGAAAAGG
The DNA here is from genome assembly GCF_001698545.2 of Rhinopithecus bieti. Classification (NCBI taxonomy): domain Eukaryota; kingdom Metazoa; phylum Chordata; class Mammalia; order Primates; family Cercopithecidae; genus Rhinopithecus; species Rhinopithecus bieti. The sequence goes on from NW_016819104.1 coordinate 289,986, forward strand.
TAATTGCTATCAAAGGGAGAAAATTCAAAATGACTAATTCCCTATAAAACTTTCAGTTTGTACTTTTATATTTTTGAAAACCCCATATTATAGCACTGTACTTTGTGACCTAATAAATGCATTGTTCTTAATTCTGACACAATCTTGGGAGAAATGCAAGGGGTAAAGGGAGGCTTTCATCTATTCAGGACCTTTTTTTGGCCTGAGGGTACCAGTGTACTGTCAGTGTAAAACATGGCTGAAAACTACTGCCACAGGCAACTAGGTCAAAATTCCGCAGCATCGGTATGGTAAGCTGCTCTAACCACTTCTTCAAATGAGCAGGATACATGTTACAGTTTGAGGACTATTACGAATAGATCTTAAAATGTGTAAGAAAACAGGAGAATGGAAGAGAAACTCTTATTTATTGGGTATCTTCCCTATTCTAGCATCTATACTAAGTGACTTAGGCTCATTATATCATTTGTTACTGACTCTCAGTTCTGGGGAGTGCTTGGTTTGTTTCTTCCCTCTCCATGTCAAAATATAATGACTTCTTGTCACCAGGTGAGAAAATCCTTGAGATATGTGTTGGGCTGCAGGACAAGTTTAATGACACCACCATACTAGCACTTTTAATTTCCCCGTGGTGCTAAGTCACAGGTATGTGATAGAGATGAACGACAAATTCTACATTCTCTGAGTAAACAACCCAGGACCACAAACTAGAAAGAAATTATATATTAAGAATATTTATTTGTTTTGGTAATAAACATTTAGCACCAGGTAAATTTTCTGATCCAGATAACTGTCCTAGTGTCAGGAAATAAAAGGTGCTTTTTTTTTTTTTCTTTTTAGCAGGAACGAGGTTAGAAAGAGATGGCTATTACTTTACCAAGTACCGATGGTAGACGTGGCACCCAACTACCTTTACTGTTTCTGAGGAAAGTGATTAGTATTGTATTAAATCCTCAAAACTCATAATATTCAAAATAGTAAACTTCAAACCAGTGTTTTTCACAGACTGTAACTCCTGTTTTGAATGCTAAGCTTGTATTACTTCATGTCTTTACTTTATATATTTCTTCTTGAAATTTTATTAAAACATGTTATTTTATCATTAGAGAAAATTAACACTTTTGAGTTACTATAGTCTAATGAGGGAATAGACACATTAATACATTTAGTTTATTGCTGTGTTTTATTCTGGTGAATTCCTTCTATTGACAGAGAAGTCACTAAGGTTAATGGGCTTTCTATAACACAAAGTAGAATAGCACATTAAAATTGTCAATAAGCTTTATGAAAGTATCATAGACTTTCATGAAGACATATTTTATGCTTGTTATTTTGCTTAGAAAATTACAGAGTGAAAGTTGAAAACAAATATGAAGTCCCAGCCTTCTGTTTGATGATATAGCTCTAAATGCCAGGCCTTCTAGTCTCAGGATATAAATGTTTGACTTTATGAAGTGACATCTGTAGAATGTGTGATGTTAAAATTCTGATGAAAGATTCTTCTGTAATATATGCATTGTCTCCTGTTCAATAAAATCAAACATCACATTATACTATCAAATGTACTTAGCATTAAGGCACACACAGTTGCTCCTTTTTTACCATAAATTTTCTTCTTTGTTTTATGCTCACATGATGTGCATGAACTGTATGGATAATTTATTCTCAATTTACTGTGAGGCATAGCATTCCTGGGCTGAATCTTTGCTTGAATATTCTACGGTGTGTAAAATGTTGATGTGAATATATTTTAAATGAGATGTGGATTTAGAGGGGAGAGGGGATATTCTTCTAAATGGAGTTGAGGTAATAAAGAAACCAGGTTACAAAGTGAATATCTTAAGTAACCCTTAGGCAAAATGACAAGATTGTAAAACCATGGAATTTTTATGTGGGTCTGTGTCATTGCAAAGGTTACTACAATATACATACACACAATACACACATATGCACACACATATATACCCAGGTGTGCCCATATTCACATACATGTTGGTAGATATAAATTTAATTTACAGAATCTTTTGGAAGTTTACATAACTTTTCTCACTTATTCCCTCAATTCTAGGTTCCGGTGTGTTCAGTTTTGTTTTGTTTGGTTTGGTTTTATTTTATTTTGTTTTAATGTACTCTAGTAAATATGGGCCTTTTGTTAGGATTTAGTAAAAGTCTACTGCTAATGATTCTGATTAATTGGTTAACTGAAAACCTATTCTTTTTTATTTTAATTTTTAAGTTTTGGGGTACATGTGCAGGATGTGCAGGTTTGTTATATAGGTAAATGTGTGTCATGGTGGTTTACTGCCCTTATCCACCCATCAAATGGGTATTAAGCCTAGCATGCATTAGCTATTTTTCATAATGCTCTCCTTTGCCCCACCCCACCCCCAACAGGTCCCAGTGTGTGTTGTTCCCCTCCCTGTGTCCATGTGTTCTCATCGTTCAGCTCCCACCAAAAACCCATCCTTTAATTCAGCTTAGTTAATTTTTTAAAAAGTGTAAAGCAAGTTTCATGTCACTGAGCATCTTCTTTGAAATTGGGAATCGTTCTGCCCATAAAGAAGAAAGTGAATGTGTCAAACACTATGTATATGTTTCACACCTACAGTGGCGTTGACCTATGATCAATTATTTCATAATTAATTTGCTACATTGGAGCAGCTATTGATAAATTCATAAGGGTAGTGCTTTCTGTTTGCAAAAGTATTCCTCACAACTGCTGCTTTCCTCTTAGTCTACCTTTTTCCTATAATCTCCTCATCGAAAATAGCCTCTACCCACCATGCCTACTCTCTCTTTCTAATACTTTCTGAAAATTTACTTTGTCTTTAAAGAGAATGATTTTATTCCCTAATCTGTTTACTGAACAAAGTTTTACTTTGAATTGAAAATGTTTCAATTTACAAAACATCAATCCTGAAAATAAATTTAGTGTTTTAAAAGAATCTTAAATCATTGTTTTCCAAGTTGCTTCTCTAAATCTGTTACAAAATCTTTAGTAGAAAAGACTGAACTCTTTTTGTGTAAATTTTCTTAACAAACATAGGAACCTATGAAGAGTTAAGACTCAGTAGATTTTATTAAGAAATGAAGAAAATGAAGAAACTAAAGATGCCGGCTAAGCAATGGGATTTAAGAGAAATAACAATGAATGTTTATGAATGTTTATTACATATGAAGTACTGTTTCAAATATTTTAAAAGAATGAATTTATTCAGTCTTCACAACAAACTTTTGAGTTAATTTCTGCTATTATCCCCATTTTAGAAATGTGGTCCAGGAGACATAAACAGGTTAAATAACTCGCTTTCAGGACTAGCAAGAGGTAGAACTGGGATCTGAACCTAGATAGGTTGATTCTCCAGTAAATGTGTCATGAATAATGATCTCCTTCCTTTCCCATGCTAAGAATCACGGATTCATGGCAACATGCCTTTCACATGTTATGATGGATCTAGTGTTAGGAACCTGAACCATGTAGTTAGGAGAAGTGAATTCCAATTCTCTTCTCACCACACATTCACTTTCTCCTATCAATCCTCCATATCCGCCCCTGTAAAATCAGGTATTGGTATTACATAGTTTTTAAAGATTCTTCCTGTTCTAACATTTTTTTCATATAACAGAAATCATAATGAATGATACTAACCATGAAAGCAAACACTATTACCACTTATTCATTTCTGTTGGAGCTAGGGACTATGCTAGCTAGTTTTTTGCATCTATTGTTTTTAACCTATAAATGAAACTTTCTTTTAAATATGATTTTCACCCTTTGTTTCAGAGGAGAAAACTGAAGCTCCGAAAATATAAGTAACTTGCCTAAGGTCATAGGACTTTCTAATGGCTGAACTGAAACTGAAAACCATGTCTAACTATCTGTGCTTTTTCTAAAACGCCATTCTGTCTCTCAGGTGAAAACATATACTGCTTTTTTTCTTCGTTATCTCCATAAACATTTACTGAGTACCGGAACTTTATATGAGCAAATCAATCTTTATTAAAAATGTTCTTCCTTGAAATGAATATATATTACTGTTTAAAGTGAATACATGCTATGATTTTTTTCTAAGTATATATTGTCCAGAATAGCAAGCTACACTGATTATGTAAATTAACCATAGTGAATCCATTTTAAAGACCAGGAATTCTCTTTTATGTCCTCCTCTTTTCTTTATCGTTTTAAGATTGTTCTGAGATTAAAACAGAACAAAATGACTCCTAAATTACCTAGACTTGCTTTTTGTCCCTATGTATCTCAGATCGTAAGAAAATACCTGATTCCACTAAACTGGCACACTGTGTAAGAACACAGGTTATAATTCTTAATATGTATATATAATTAAATATAATTATATGTGTATAATTTCTAAAGGAATAAACACAAAAACAAAGAAAATTGTACAAAATTGGAATATCTCTTTCTACTGTAAATGTTCACTGGTAAAATAGGCAACTGTCAAGAAATGTTGAAATCAAGTTTTAAACCTAGGTCCTTCTGCTTTCAATAACTCATCTTAAATTAGTCTTTGGATTCTAGCTCTTATTTTCTCCCTGTTGGGAGCTTACTCCAGCACTTCCCTATCCTTATCCTAGTGGCAGAGTCATGCATGTTATTTACTGTATTTACATGCTGCATTTGTTATAAGGCCAAAAGTAACCCATGAAGTTTTGTGAACTGACTAGTCTGAACACTGGAATTAGTTTGGAAATAGTGACATGAGAATTATTTTTTGGAAAAGGTGGACCCAAACTATCTTTCTGACCTCTTCAGTAGTGGTTTTCTCTGGTCATTTTAGAAAGATCTAGCCTGCCTATCAAACGTTCTCAGAAGTAGTCGTGGAGCAAAGTCAGTTCACAGTTTTTTATCCTACCACAGGTCTGTTCCAAACTGTGTCAGCTAGGCACCTTGCTCCTCCAGTACAAAAGCCAAGTACATTCTTTTATGGGCTGCACTTCACTAAATTCAAAAAGACTGTCTAAATCGTGCTTTTATAGTTAAAAATAACACAGAGTTCAACCCCCTTTTAAAGCACACTTAAGCAAAGGGAGAATTGGATTATTTGTTATAAAAAGACCATTTGGGTGTGGAAAATATTTAGGAGTTAGAAGACTGGGAAATAGAGAACCACAGGGGTCAATATTAAATCCAATTTTTTTCTACTTTATATGTTAATGATCTGAAAGCAGGAACATGCTGCAAAGTGTTAAGAATTGCTGAGAGGGCAAAACAGGGGTGAGAGGTGTTGAAGACAGAAAGCAAATAACAATATAGAGAGAGGTAATTCAGTATGGAATGAGCTAGACATAAAGTCCCTGCTTTAGCAGTTTAACATAAAGGACTGTGAGGTAATGAGGCCAGAGACAAAAACAAGGCAAGTTAATAAAAAGCTTAATGGAGGCATGCTACATCCACACCAGTAAGTGAAAACAAAAAGGGCGGATCTGGGTATACATTCAAACTCAGAATTCAGGGTTAAAATAAAATTAACAGGAATCTGAAATGGTATCTGGGGAGAGTCTGGATGTAAAGCTGCAAGTGACATGGCTAATTCATCAAAGTGTAAATGCTGGGCTCCAAAGTTAGGCAGAGGCGAGCGAAGCCAGCTGCTCCAGAATAAAATGAATTGGAAATATACTATTCACAGTAATTCCTGTGTTTGGTCTTTCTTGATAGGAAAGAAGACAAATTACCTGCCACATAAGACAGTAGATTCCAGTCTTGTTTATAGTTTTTTCTAATTACTGAAGATTAGAAAATAACAGTAAAATGAGATGACTTTCTTACACTCAGAAAAGAGGGACAAGTGGCTAACAATAGGGGTTCTCAATATTTATCATGTATATAAATTCTGTATCTTCATAAACAACATTTTCTCATCCAGTTAGGGAAGTTTCTCATCCTGCAGTTAGGGAAGATGCTAAAATTCTGTATTTCAGATATCTTGCACATAACTGTTAGTCCAAGAACCATGATTCAACTAGCACAGTATTAATTCCCTGAAAATTTTCAAGGCTCCCAAATTTTATTTTTCCTTACCACCACATTCCCAAGAAAATTTGAATAGAAAAGTCCATATTATCTACTACTTTAAAAATACTAAAATATGCTATTTCTTTTTTTCTTTCCTATTGAGTCACATATATAAATTTAAGATTTATAGAATTGTAATATATATGTGTATGTGATGGGTAATTTGTAGACTTATAATATATGTATGTAGGTAAACGGTATGGCAGGGTTTTCTACAAATTTCCTGAGTAATATATGTTTAACATTTCAACTATCTGAAAACAGTTATAATGTAAGATCATTTCTTCTATATGTCATAGCTGAATTCTTTTTGGTGCATTTTTTTTCTTAAGAATTCACTAGTTCTTTGGATCACTACAACACTCATTTAAATAAAATTCAGTAACAGTAGTTTAATATATGATAAATCAGAATTTTATCATTCACATTTAGTTTAAAGTAATTGTGAGCAATTAAAAGGAAACTGATGCTTTCCAAGGGTTTCATAGAACTAAATTTAACTCTCTTTGACAGTTGCTAAGAGAATATTATATGCTGCACAGTATATATAAAATCCTCAACATTATTATCTATCAAAGAAAGGCAAATTAAAACTACAATCAGTATTACTACACAGATAATAAAATGGCTAAAATTATAAAGAAAGGAAATATCAATTATTGGCAAGGATGTGGAGTAACTGAAAATCTTATACACAGATGGTAGGAATGTGAATTGGAAAATGACGTGGCAGTTTCATAAAAAGCTATACATACATCTACATATGATCTATATTTACCTAAGAAAAATAAGAACATAAGTTCATATGAAGACTTACACAAAAATGTCATAACATTTTATTTCTAATATCCACAAACAACAAACAACCCCAAATACCATCAATGTATCAACAAAATGTGGTATACATTCCATTCAGTGATAAAAATAATTAATTACAGAGACATATGATAGCATGAATAAATATTAGAATTCTTCTGCAGAGTGAAAGAAGCCAGACACAAAGAGTACACATTGTTTGTTTCTAGTTATATAAATTTCTAGAAAGTACAAACCAATTTATAATGGCAAAAGACACTAGTTGACACCAAGTGATGTGAGTAGAGTAAGGATGAATAACAAAGGAGCAAAAGGAAATATTTGTGGATGATGAAAATGTTTAGTGTCTTTCTTTTTCTCCCTGGTTCAAGCGATTCTCCTGCCTCAGTCTCCCGAGTAGCTGGGACTACAGGCGCACACCACCACGCCCAGCTAATTTTGTATTTTAGTAGAGACGGGGTTTCACCATGTTGGCCAGGATGGTCTTGATCTCTTGACCTCATGATCCACCCACCTCAGCCTCCCAAAATGTTGGAATTACAGGCATGAGCCACCGTGCCCACCCGAAAATGTTTTGTGTCTTGACTGTGGTGGTGGCTTCATAAGTTTTACAATTGCACACTTTATATATGTACAGTTTATTGTACATAAAGTATAAATCAATAAAGTTGTGTTTTTTCTGTGCTATAATAACAAAATGATAAAGAATCGCATCACAGAAATAAAAAACTTACCATTAAATGAAGGATCAGAGAGTAACTCACAGTGTAGTGTAGGCAGGGAATTAGAATGAGTTATTTTTTTCTGGTGAATTGAACCTATTGTTGTTATTAAAGCTAATAAGCATGGGCCTACTCAAAGACACCTAAAAGTGTACCAAAGACATATAAAAAGTACACATAAATCAAACTTAGAGCTACAGTACTGCATCTTTTTACTTTGGACTATAAAATTTCATCCCTCTTGACTTTTAAATGATGCTGAAATATTTTACAATGAGTTGATTTGTGAACTAAATAACAGCAGAATTATGTTTGTGAGGTGCTAAGCTCAATGTAGTATGGGTAAACCTCCCAGCATATTCAGCAATAGAATCCTATTTCTTTAATGACCAATCCCTCTCCAAAATGCTTTTTGTAGTTCTTTTCTTTTCTTTTTTTTCCCCCAGATTGACTAAGGAGTAGCTGTACTTTTATTCTTATTTAATTCTCACCATCACACAAAAGGTTTTACTGATGAAGGATTTTACTGAAGTGACTTGTCCAAGATAACATCCTTAATGATAGATAAATGTGTGCTTTAAAATTAGGCTGTGTGAACCATTATATTGTAATGATAATAAAACTGAAGTCCAGAAATGACAACTTTTTCTAGCCCTTGCAACATTAAGTGGTAGAATAGAGAGAATTAACACTAGGTTTATGGAGCTCCAAAATCCATTCTTTACCAAAAACTGGCCAATAAATGCATGTGAGATGATACATTTCAAAATATATTCATTTGCCACAATCTTATAATTGAGTTTGGTAGATTGCTCACAACTGTAGGACCTAAGATATTGGTTCGATGGACAAGTATCTTTCCTCTTCATCAGTTAAATCATAAACGGGCAACAGAAACAGGAAGTTTGAGTCACAACATCAACTTTTAACTTTAAAATAGTATGCATTTTGGTATAATAAATGAGAAATTATTTTTGCTATACAGCATAACATTGTAAATAGTGACATACGTTACTTTCTCAAAATACTTTACCAATTCAAGACCTTCTCCAGAAGTATCTTGCCTCTTCTAACAATACCTGCTTATTCCTATGTGAGCAGGGGGGTATAAATTGCATTCTAAATTTCAGGTTAGTATTAAGAAATTTTAAATATGTAGATTTTGATTAAACCTGAACTTTTTCATTCCTTGATATACTGTGACAGATACTGATATGGCTCAAGAAGTGTTGATGTAATCCGTCACAATGTGGTTCATTTGGGTTATGTGACTGGATTCTGGCCCAAGGGATGTTCCTGGCAGTAATGTAAACCTTTTCTAGGCTTAGCCATTTGAATCACTCCACAGGGTCCTCTATTCCTTTCAACTCCTGAAACAATTATATTAAATTCCAAGAGCTACAGATATTAACGATACAGATACTAATGATGGAGGACAACCACTTTCACCCATTATATCTTGTGTGATCAGAAACAAACTTGTATGGAATTGAGCATAGTCTGAACTATACTGGGGTGTGTGATATGGTTTGGCTATGTCCCCACCCAAATCTCATCTTGAATTGTAGTTCTCATAATCCCCACATGTCATGAGAAGGACCCAGTGGGAGGTAATTTAATGTTGGTAACTGTTACCTCCAGACTGTTCTCATGATAGTAAGTGAGTTCTCATGATATCTGATGGTTTTATAAGGGGCTTCCACCCGTCCTTCACTCTGCCACCTTGTAAAGAAGGACGTGTTTGCTTCCCCCTCATAATGATTGTAAGTATCCTAAGGCCTCCCCCGCCATGCTGAACTGTGAGTCAATTAAACCTCTTTCCTTTATAAATTATGCCGTCTCGGGTGTGTCTTTATTAGCAGCATGAGAATGGACTAATATTCAGTGTGTGTATGTATGTGTGTATTTGTCTTATAAAGCCTCTGTCATTTTTAGAGTAACTTCTGCTATTCCAACAAAGAAACATAGAAAACATTCTTTGAAGTAATGAAGTCTCTATTGCATTGTTGTTTCTTTTATTTCAAACTAGTGTAGTAGATAATTGCCAAATAATGTGGTAGATAACTGCAAGAAAATAATCTTGAATAATATTGAATAATAATGTCTAATAAGAACTTATATTTATCAAGAATATCCTGCATACAGATACCCATAGAAGCATTTTATATCTTTTGACTCAATAGTACTTTGAATGGTTTAAGCATTACAACAAATTGATTTGATGCATGAATTTTCCAATGTATGAATACCTGGCCACAATGATAGAGAGGAAACATTTTAAAGTCAAATCAACGTAAGTTTGCATCCCAGTTCAACCACTTACTAGTTGTGTAGATTTGCACAGTAATGACTCCCAATGACTCATGCCTATCTGCATCCTTGTCCTTTCATAGTGCCCTCCCACATTGACTCTGGGATTGGTTATGAGACTTGCTTTAATCAACTGGACTTAGTACAAGGAGACTCTAAGCCTGTGGGAAACAAATGGCCTCACCTACTGTCATCACCAACTGCTAGACATGTGGATGAGGCCATCTCAGACCATCCTGCCCCATCAGATGACAATAACCACATGATCAGTCAAAGGGACACAAGGTGAAAAAACAAGACTGAACATCCACAAACATCCTTCTCAATGTGAAGGATGTAAACCTTCCATACAATCATGAGGGAGGAAAATAGTTGTTTTAAGTCACTAATTTTTGTGATAGCTAGCCATTCAGAGCTAGATAACTGATTATCTAGCTTAAGTAACTTAAACTTTGTTACTTTCCCTACCTTTACAAAGGAGATATAATGTTTATATCATTGAGCTGTTGCAAGGATTACAAGCAATAATATAGGTAAATACATGAATCACACTGTCTGGCACATGTAATTAATTGCTGAAATCGACTTTTTGCTTCATACCTTCCCCATGCCGGTCTTCAACAGAAGAGCTTGTTTTTCACCATAGTTTTTAATGAATAGAAAAGTAATTTTCATAAAAGTGTTGAAGAAATTTGCCTAGTATGATGTGATTCCCTGTTGGCTGGAATGGGAGAAGCTGCAGCATAGGGAAGTAGTTGTAATTACCCTGGTCAACTAGGAGATCACTTGCTCCAAGATTTACAACTCTATAAAGCATGTCATTTCTAGTACTCTAAATAAGTGAACTAAAGCAAAACTGGTAATGTTCAAGGTTGTTTACGGAGTTGTAGTCCAAACAGTCATGAAGGAATAAAAAGAAGGAAGTTAATTAGAAAATTATTATCATCAACAACCTAAGTGTTATGCAAAAACATGGATTAACTCCCAATACCTTTCTTTCCTTAATGACAACTGACACTATGGCAGTACTTCTGGCAGAAGTGTGTTTCCCAACTCATTATGTTCTATATTTCCCTACTTTATGGCATATTTTGAGCTGTAGCTAGTGGTGCATTTCTTGTTGTTGTTGTTGTTATTGTTTCTGCAAGACACTCAGCATCTTCTGGGGGCCTCCATATAAACCTCTGCCCATTTCGGAAACTCGAATGAGAGTAGTAAAAGTCCACCATCTCTATGCTCTTTCAAAATGAGTGCCCTTTATGTGTCAGACACTGTGCTATCTGGTTTGGGACACAGATGTAAATAAAATAAGAGTCTCACTCTTGATTATTTCTAGTGAGTGTAACATCCATAAGAATAATTACAATGATATGCTATCATGACAAGTTTGAAGTTTGCACATCTTGTAATGGGAATATAAAGAAGGAATACCCAGCACAGCAGGTAAATGCAGAGAGGTTCTTCAGGGAAAACTGAAACAGAGGCTTACAATATAGACAAGTTAGACAACCTACCCAAAGAAAGGGAAAGATATCATTCCAGGCAGAAGGTACTAGGTGAGCCCAGAAACAGAATGGTGTTTATGGGGAAGCAGGAGAAGATAGTTACTAATACCTAAAATGCAAGTGGCCAGCTTACGTAATTATGTTAAAACAGAAAGTAAAACCATTTGAAGGCTTGTGTAATAGTTTGCAAAGTTCCATGACAATTTAAGTAGCACTGTGTGGTGGTCTACGTGACATGAGAGTGAACTGGCTGGCATGGAGAGGACAGATATAAGAGGACAGTTAGGAGTCTATTGCCTTCTGTCATAGGGCTTCAAATTTGTGGATTTCTCTGATTTCCTTTTCTCTTTTTTTGACAGAGGGAAAACTTTCAAAAAAAAAAAAAAAAAA